>NW_025892368.1:1141-61437 GCF_002878395.1 Capsicum annuum | reverse complement strand
TTCGTTTTTTTTAATTGATTTTATTTGATTTTAATTTTTCTTCTCGGATATACCTTTATTTTTAAATTTCTTGCATCAATTTTGCTTCGATTTTCAATTTTTCTTCACAGATTTTTCTTAGTTTTTATGCTTCGATTTTAAATTTAATTTTTCTTCACTAATTTAGCTTTATTTTTTAATTTTTCTTCATCGATTTTGTTTGATTTTTAGTTTTTCTTCATTGATGTTGCTTTTTTTAATTCTTCTTCAACGATTTTTCCCTTAATGTTTGAAAAAAGGTTCTTAGTATTTAATTTTCACGAACCTATAAATGTGTATATAAATTTCTCTCAATAATTCTTGCGGTTAAATGAATTAAGATTGACAAAAATAACAGATAAAAATGTGTAAGAAGTATAAATTAATGGGCATTGAGTTAATATATTGTTTTTGGCAAGACAAACTCCTAAATATGTATCTAATTTTTTAGATCTCTCCCAACAATTTTTACCATTAAATAAGCTTAAAATTGACAAAAATGATGGATAACAATAAGAAAAAAGTTATAAATTAATGAAAGTGAGTTAATATATTATTGGTGGGCTAAATTGGGCACCGTATCAACCAAAAAATTTCTTTCATGCGCCTTCATGGAGGTGCAATACACGCACCTGGCCAACTCATCAAAAGGTGCCAAAATGACACACTTTATGGCTACTTGAGTTGGCAAAATGGAACAATGTCCATTTGAGGTGCCTAAGTGAAAAATGATGCGTACTTACGGGGGCTGCGTATGGGTTTTGCCTATAACATTTGAACACTTACTAACTTCGGATCTGCATGAGCACCCCATAGTCGAAGTGAACCCCATCTAGTGCTTCAACTCTTATTTTTATTAGCTCAATCTTCAAAGTATCAAACATAGATTCTAAAGCTTAACATGAATATCTCCAAACCTCTTATTGACCATACTACTTGTGTCATAGCCTACCAATTTCATGCTTGTAAACTTATATTTCTAAACCATGAGAATCAAAATCATACTTAAAATGCTCCACATTTTCTATCATAATTCCTTAATTTAGCTGTCAAGAACATCATATATTTTCTAACTAGTCTTTATCCACCGAGCAACTCAACGTTACTACAACCACACAACATGCAATAATCCTTGAAAAATAATGCATCCCCATAGCACCTTGGAAGTACTTCCACATCATACATACAACATTATACTTTATTACGAGCCAAATAAACTTAAGCACTTGCATACACTATTCAAGCCTACTAGATCACTTCCATATGACTAACATTCATAACAGATCAATCACTACATCCACCTTGCTCATCATCTACTATTAGAACATAGTATCTCATTTTAGCTATGATTAACCACAATCTTGATAGCTATTCTTACCTGCCCAATATCTAAAAATACTAGCCCGCTAAAACCTCATTACAGTAATGATCAATCATAATCCAAGATTTGGATCTTATTTTTGTAAAATCTATGCTGAGTTCTTGAAATTCTTAGAAGAATATTTGGACGTTGTTCTTGGGAGTAATTTTTGCAAGAAACCCTAGATTCTTTATGCTTGAGGAGAATATGGCAATTTTTCCTTGGCTAGATGTATTTAGATGTTGGAAAGGATGGAAAATGACCAAAAAGTCCTTCAAAAAATGACTTTAAAATACTAAACGGGATCTGCAATGACTCATGCAATGATCCATTGCTGGCTTGATGGTCCATCGGCCTGACCGTCGCACCTGGCCCAGAATGGGACTTACTATCTTGGCGGCAACAGCTTGGGCGATGGTTCGTCTTTAGCTCGATGGTCCATTGGATATTCTGTCACGCCTGGCCAGAAGGTGGACTTATTATCTCTGCTGCAATGGTTTGGACTATGGATCATCACTAGCTCAATGGTCCATCGATCCTTTCCATCGCACCTGGGCAGTTCAAACTACTTTCTATAATTCAGCCATAACTTTCTCTTTCGGTGTCAGATTTTGACAAAATAAGTATCCTTGGAAAGATAATTCAATTTCTTACATGATAAAAAGTCAAAATTAGGAAAATTAAATATGATTTAAACACTACTCACTTTGGAAGCCATTCCTTAGTCTTTTAAGGGCAAAATTAGTCTTTACTTGACAGGATCTAATGGCTTAGACTATGAGGGAACTTTGCAGCGTCTTTCATAGGTAGACCTTTGTTTCGGGTTCCAATGAATCCAAGCTCATTTAAAACTATTCGTCATAATATTGGAAAATTTGAAATATGGTTATGGGACCTAAATTTTGTTGAAATAACCTTATTTGGAAAATCCAACTTCACCATCGAATATGGAATATTGAATTTTTTAGGATTACAAAGTTCAATTGTATAAATCAATGTCTGGATGAATCCCAAGGCCTTAGAGGAATTTCTAAGTTTTAGCTTATTTTCTAGTGCTGTAGAGGATATTGCAATTGGATAATGTGTATGGCGATTAACTTAATATGATAGCAATCCCTAAATTGCAATAGCAATATCTCCATACCTTGTATGGGTATAAAATGACACCTATAGGCCTCGTTTTAGCAATTTTTGACTCATCCTTGAGACCTAGAACCCAAAAAAGGTATGATAGATCAAAATTGAGTCTTGTGGGTGTCCTGGGAGATTGAAAAACATCTATTATTGTGATTACCATCTGAATTAACAAAAGATTTCATTACTTTGTTGGGGAATTTATTGGTTCTTGACCCTAAACACTAAATATCTTTAGGGCTTTATTTTAGACCAAAATTAGCTTAGTTTTCACCAATTTTTATAGGTTTTGATTCTATAAGCTTTATATAATGTTGGGCTATCCTTGAAAATTTATTTTCCATAAGTGGAACCCACTTGGGGTTTTTGGTGCCATTTTTTTACCTGAAGCACAATGGTGCAATATGGATATCATTTCTTTTGTATTGATGAGATAATTACAATTTTGATAGTATGAAGACATTTTGGAATTGCTAAGTGCTTATGAGGTAAAAAATGTTCATAGGTATCACTTAGAACCAAGTTGAGCTAAGAGTCTTTGATTCAACCAAATTTTTTTATTCAATTCTACAAGGGTTAAATTTGAATGTATATAATGTTTCATATATGTGGAATTTTTGAGCTCAAGACCCACAAAGTATATAATTGAATTAGCTTTCCAACGATACCAATTTCCCTTTAATTTGATACCCGAACAAAAAGATCTAATTATTTTCATTAGAACCAATAAGTTACCGTAATAAGACAATGTCCCGGTGACGTAGTTGAACCTAGTTTTTTTATTTATATGATTGAGGTGAAATTAGGTCTTTTCCCCCCTCAACCCATTCTTGCATAGCACGACTTGAAATCGGTGAGGGCATAACTTTTCCCCTTCTTCTCTAATTTTCCTCTCAAGAAAATCATCTCATTACCCCAAGAATAAATTCAATTCCTTTTTCCACAAGGAATCAGGAATTCAAGTTCCCTCAAGTTCAGTTACCTTCAAGAAAGCATCAAGAATTATGTTTTCCTCTCAAGTTAATGGCTTAAGGTTTGTGGGGCATTAATTAATAGGTATCTTACACCTATGGATCCAAAAAACCCTTTTCTTTCAAGTGAAGAGTGAATCTTCTACAATTACTATAGTTTTTATGCTCAAGAAAGATTGAATTTTAGGTTTTGATGGTAATTTGAATTCAATTCAGCCAATGTATGATCCTATGTAAAATTTTGAATTTGTCATGCTATGAATTTAAGTTTCCAATACTTTGTTCAAGTAAAATCCATGATAGATCCTACACTCATGATTATTTGCAAAATTCCAATCTTTTAATTTTATATTTTCCCCATGTTTGATGAAATACTTATGTCTTGAGTTAAACCATGATTCAATATGATAGTTTGAGTTTAAAAGTCATGTTTTAATAATCATTCAATGCGGGTGGGGTTAGGAACACTAGATACCTATGTGTTTTTATATGATTTCTATTTTCAAGTAATGAGTCAGTCAAACTATAATTTTTAATATCATATTAAGAAAACAATGATCATGCTTAGAATTATCAGTTTGTATGCTAATAATTAACTCAGAATTAGTATGCACTGTAATTTTCAGAATACCATGACCAGATCTTACCAGTTATCAGTTATCAGTGAATGCAGCAGTTATTATTTTAGTTTCTTTTTGTTACGAGTAGGATTTAGCATCGAGTAAACATAGGGATGGTGTCTCCCCCATTAGTTAGGCATGAGACGTTAGTAAAAGTCCCTAAGTTCCTGACCTACGATGCCACCAAAGATTTTAAGGGGTACCCCATCAATTAGGCATGACATCTTTGACCTTCGAGACATTAATTTAGTGATAACTATAGTTCAGGTTCTATTTCTATTGGAAGGATAGAAAAACCCTCTTTAATGTGGGTCAGACGTTGGACTCCAAGATAGCTCACATAGTTTTAGTTGGTCAGGTGATAGCTCCTACAATCTCTATACAGTATTCAGTGTATTTTCTATTTAGGTTTGCTTGACCAAGTGTACAGATTCTGTGATAGTTAGTTATCAGATTTTAGTCTATTAGATTATAGATTATATCAAAAACATATATATGCTTGGAATTGCATTCACAGATGTTATAGTTTTCTTACATTCAAGTTCAGTTATCTCTTATTGTTCAGTTAGTCCTTATCGTATACGCACAGTACCCTATGGTTTCAATCCAGTTATTTAAATAAATTTTAGTTTAGTTTTACATAATGAATATTCATATATCTTCTACACATCATATCGATGTTAGTTATCCCTTTACTTAAATTTTAGTTGTTCGGTCACACAGCATCAGTTTAGTTAATTATATTTACTTAATACATGTTATGTTGATTTTTTAAGTTTATTCATTCAGGCTCATCATGTTTTCATATCAGATCCATGAGTTAAGTCAGTTCCTACCATATAGTTTTAGATCCAGTATTCATATGTCATCCTCAGTATAGCTTCTACAATATATTTATCCCCATAACATAATGACATACAACATTAATATTTCTACTGCCTCCTAGCTTATAGGATTATTTTCAGCTCATTATTTATATATTCTTTATGATTTACAGTTTTCACGTATAGTCATGTTTCAAATATATATTTAAACAAATAACTTATATCCATAGTTTTGCAACATGTTTGAAATATTTTCATGATTTAGTGCATGTCTCCATATACTCAGTATATTCTATTGTACTGACAATAAACATGTCTATGTGGCTACATCCTGCATGATCTAGGTACCATATGTAGCTCTTTTACTAGGTTAGACAGTTTCTAGCATTTAGCCAGTAGGTGATAAGTTTTCTTATTTTGAGAACTCCAAACAACTTTAAATCATGTACAATATTTTATATTTTTCCATATGTATTGATTATTAGTAGTTGGAGGCATGTCCCAGCTATTTATAGTCAGTATAGTTGTAACACACCGTCTTTTCCTAGCATAATCTAAATCTCAATACATGAGTATTCATCAATGAAAATTTTGAAACTCTCATTATTTTTCAGCTTAGAGCCTGCCATTGTATAGAAATTCAATTAGCTTTCCAATAATAAAATTTTTTTCCAAATTCGATAACCGTGTAAGAAGTTATGGCGATTTTAAATTTTAGTTGCAAAACTCTATCATTTTAACCTTTAGCACATTGCAGAGCAGACCAATCTCCTATTTTGAAAATTCAATTGAGGGTCCGTGATCGTAGCATATCGCGCCATAGGTCAACTTGATATTTATCCATTTTCAATGTCAAAGAATGATACCACCGCATTGCGGTGAAATTTTATGTCCCAATCAATGAAAGACTATGATTTCCCTGCATCCCGACACAGACTAGTTTCCAAGTTGTCTAATTCCAATGACACGGCAAGATAGCACCGCATCGCACTAGCCCAGAAAATTGTGATTTTCAGTCAGTTTTGAGTTTTAATTCCAAGGGCTTTTAAGTGCATTTCCCTTATCCCAATCAGCCCCTAAGTCCCTAATAACCTAATTGGGCATTATTCAAATTAATTTTTCCCTAAAATCAAGAACATTCTCTCAAGGAGAAAAACCTTAACCTTCAAGAATCAAGGTCAAATATCAAGAACTCTTCTTCAATTCTTCCAAATTCATCGTCCCATGTATGTTAGATGTTCATCCATGGAGTCCAAGTATTAACTACAAAACCATAATCTTTTCAAGTTATTATGGTTCAAATTATAATTTCATCCATGAATCTCCATGTACTATAGATTTTATACCATGTTACCATGAAATTATTGTTATTATTTAATCCTCCGTGTTTTAATATTATTATTTGTTGAATTAAACCATGATTTAATGCTATTATAATGAATTAATGCTATTCCTACGAATTCTAAGACATTCCTATGATTGTTTTAAATCATGCACTACAAGTGTTTGATAAAATGCCTACAAGAGTGATTTATTTATAAGAGCCTTAATGTTTTGGTCTTCAAGCTTTAGTGTATTTTTAGTATTGTTGTTTTGAGTCCTGGGGGTAATGAATACTCAAAAACCATAG
This sequence comes from Capsicum annuum, assembly GCF_002878395.1. NCBI lineage: Eukaryota > Viridiplantae > Streptophyta > Magnoliopsida > Solanales > Solanaceae > Capsicum > Capsicum annuum. The sequence continues at coordinate 54,880 of NW_025892368.1, read as the reverse complement.
TTGTTTAATTAGTATAGTCTCTGTACATTACAGAATAGTTTTCAAATTATATTATGAGCATTATCAGAATAGTCAAATATCCGTCATTCAACACAGAATAGTCTAGTATCTAAGTGTCTTTTAATTGGGAGTAGGATTTCGCATAGAGCGAGTGAAGGGATGGCAGCTTCCCCGTGATATAAGAAGAGTAATTAGTAGCATTCCCTGTAGTCTAGAACTATGTAGCTAGCGTAGGATATGACTAGTTACCCGTCAGATTAGGCTGGACTATCCCGTAGGGGTCTCCTGTCAGTTCAGGCTTAAAACCCTTAGTCCTTTGGACATTATATCAGTTTAGTGGATCCACATATCTATTTTTAGTATTCGTGGAATATTATTAACACCTTTCAAACTGGGGTTACAGGTGTGACTTCGATTAGCTTAAATTGGGAAATGTCGGTAAGATGATATATCCCACAGTCTTAGATATAGTCTCAGTTACAGTTCTAACTCATTTATTCAGTCATAGTGTTACTTGACCAAAGCATATAGATTTTAGGTATTTTAGTATTTTAGTTTATAAATTTTACTCAGTTATGTTATATGCTTGGTCATGCATCCTTAGTATTTATTGATTTCCCTGCATTATCAGTATTTGCAAATTTCATGCTCTCTAGTCAGTACTCTATGCTTTACATGCAGATCCAGTTAATTATTAGTTCTATTCATGAAACCATGTATACCAGCCTACCTCATTTAACATACCAGTACATTCAAAGTACTGATCGCATACCTTTCTTTTGTGCTATGATGTATCATATCATAGGTGCTGACACTCAACTCTCAGATCGCACTTAGTCTCTCAGATTATCACTCGTACAGTAGCAGTGATGAGTCCTCATCATCCAAGGACAAATTATATTACTTCATTTCTTTATCTCAGTATTTAGTAGAGTTTGTTAAGGCCTGTCCCATCAACTCACAATATCTAGTTTATAGGATTTTCAGACACTATAGTTAGTCATTCAGACTATTTAGATTTCAGTATTTTTATCAGATTCATAATTCAGTGGTAATTTTATTATTAAAACCTTATGGCATTTCAGGTGTTCTTCAACATTCAAGATTGTATTATTTATTGCTCACACAATATACCGACTAATGGTTTATCTTTTGGTTTATGAAGATCGTAAGCACCTTGTAATGACTAGGGGGTTGTCTCGGGTCTTTACAATTTTCTTATCAGATAAGGTTTTAAAGTGTCCTAGGTAGTTTGAAAGTCATGTCAGGTAAAGTATTGGGCATAGGTGTATAGCGCACCATACTAATGGACGAGAGACTACAAGGTATTTAGGAAAAAGTTTCCCTTCTTTCAAGTATTCATGTTGTGTAATTGAGCATAAGCTCAAGTTAAACTTTCAGTCTAATCTGTTTTCTCCTTCTATTTACAAAACATGCCTTCCAAGAAGAACAAAAGAAGAACAGAAACTCAGCCAACCCCACAGCTCACCTAGGAAGATCCTCTGGATGAGCATGTCTTTTACGAAGAATTCAGGCCTGCGTTCACTACTCTAGAAAACTCTATAGCAACACAAAATAAATGGCCAGTTGTTGTTCTGGCCAACCCAGTGTCCAATACTGCTACAACTAGAATTTAGGACTTCACCTAGATGAATCCTCTTTTTTCAGAGGATCTAAGTCTGAAGAGAATCCACAAGAATTTTATGTAATGGTTCATAAAGTAACAGATGCTATTGGTGTGATGTCTAGTCAGAGTGATGAGTTTGCTACATATCAATTGTAGGATATAGCCCATACTAGTTTAAGTAGTGAAAAGTAGATAGAGGTCTTGGTGCAAGGCCTATAAAATGGGAAGAGTTTTCTATAACTTTCTTAGACAGATTTTTTCCATTAGAGTTCAGGGATGCCAAGATGTTAGAATATTTTATTTTAGGTAAGGAAGCATGAGTGTGGGGAAGTATTCTCACAAGTTCACTAAGTTAGCTTGATATGCTCCTCATGTGGTAGCTAATAGTAGGTCCAAGATGAGTAAGTTTGTGTCTAGCGTGTCTGATAGCAAAGTCAAGGAGGGTAGGACCATAATTCTGATTAGTGAGATGGATTTGTCTTGGTTGATGGTCCATGCTCAATAGATAGAGGAGTGAAATATTAAGGAGAGTGAGAGAGGAAACTAGAGAGCTAGGATAGGTAGTTTTAATTTCAATTGGCCAAATTCAGAAGGTAGTAACCGTCATTAGTTTTATCTAAGGTGTTCAGCCCCTGTACCTTCTTCAGTCAGTGACCCAATAACGAAATTTAGAAATGACAATAGGGATAGGGCATAGGCTCTTAGTCCCAGGTCAGTTTTAGCAGTGCGCATTCAAATCTTTTATGTTAGATGTCTAGCAGACACTATCAGAGAGAGTGTAGAGTGTGTAGTGATGTATGGTTTGGGTGTGGCAAGCCAGGACATCAAATTCAAGAGTGTTAGGTAGTTCCACAAAAAGGTAGGGATATCCACCAAAAGGGCCAGTCCCATCAGTCCTTAGTTCTATCTGGCCGCTTAACTTAGCAAGGTGTCGTTTCAGTGCTACCAGTGTTCAGCGTCCAAATAGATTATATGCTCTTCATTCTAGCCAAGATAAGGAAAATTCTTCTGACGTAGTTAGTAGTATGTTGCATTTCGTTCACTTATATGTTTATTCTTTATTAAACCCCGGAGCTTATCTTTCTTTTGTAACTTCATATATAGTCATCAATTTCGGAGTCAGTCCTAAAAATCTAGCAGATCCCTTTGCAGTGTCTACCCTGGTAAGTGTTTCCATTGTAGCTAGATACGTATATAGGAACTGTCTGGTTACAATATCTCAGAAATTTATCTTAATTGATCTTGTGGAGTTAGAGATGACAGATTTTGACATCATTCTCAGCATGGATTGGCTCCACTTATGTTATGCCTCAGTTGATTTTAGAAATAAAATAGTTCATTTTCAGTTCCTAAATAAACCAGTCCTTGAATAGAGAGGTAGTACTACAGCTCTTAGTGGTTAGTTTATCTCATACCTTAGAGCCAGAAAGGTGATATCTAAAGTGTGTGTTTACTATCCTGTATGAGTCAAAGACTTTAATCTAGAAACTCCTACTCTTGAGTTAGTCCCAATAGTAAATAACTTCTCAGATGTATTTCCTGAAGATCTTCCCGAAATTCCTCCCGATGTGGAAATTGATTTTGGAATAGACATTCTCCCAGATACTCAGCCTATATCTATTTAGCCATACAAAATGGCTCCAGCTAAACTCAAAGTACTAAAAGAACAGTTGAGGGATCTCTTAGATAAGGGATTCATAAGACCCAACATCTCCCCATAGGACGCACCTATTCTATTCGTGCATAAGAAAGATAGTTTTTTTAAAATATGCATAGAGTACCGTCAGTTGAACAAGTTCATTATTAAGAATTAATATCCACTTCCTTGAATTGATGACTAGTTTCACCAACTTCAATGGGCCAACTATTTTTCAATGATAGACCTCAAATCAAGCTATCATCAGCTTAGACTCAAAGAATGTGACATTCCAAAAACAGCTTTCCAAACTTGGTATGGTCAATTCGAATGCCCCAGTAGCCTTCATGGACTTGATGAACTGAATGTTCAAGCAGTACTTAGACATATTTTTCATAGTCTTCATTGATGACATTCATGTCTATCGCGTAGCGAAAGCGATCATGTAGACAATCTCATCATAGTATTGCAAACTCTTAGAGCCCATTAGTTATTTGCTAAATTTAGTAAGTGTGAATTTTAACTAAGATCAGTATCTTTCCTTGGCCATGTTATCTCTGGTGATGTATTAGAGTCGATCCTCAAAATACTAAGGTGGTGAGAAATTAGCCTAGACCCATCTGTCCATCATATATAAAGATTTTCTTGGGTTTGGCAGGCTATTACCGTTGGTTTGTTGAAGGGTTTTCTTTTATTGCATCCTCTATGTCTAGATTGACTTAGAAGAAAGTTAAGTTTTAGTGGTCAGATTTATGTGAGAAGAGTTTTTAGGAGTTGAAGTCTCAACTCACCTCATCCTCAGTCTTGACTCTACCAGATTTTTCAGATAATTTTGGTGTGTACTGTGATGCATCCAGAGTAGGTTTGGTTTGTGTTCTTATGCAAAGATGTAAGGTCATAGCCTACACCTCCATATAGCTTACTCCCTATGAGAAGAATTATCTAACTCATGATTTTGAGCTAGCATCTGTACTGTTTGCCTTAAAAGATTTGGAGGCATTACTTGTATGGGGTGCATGTAGATGTGTTCATAGATCACAAAAGCCTTCAATATATATTCTCTCAGAAAGATTTGAATTTGCATCAGAAAAGGTGGTTAGAGTTATTGAAGGATTATGACATGAGTGTTTTGTATCATTTGGGCAAGGCCAATGTAGTATCAATTGCTTTCAGTAGAATGTATATAGGTAGTTTAGCTTATGTTAAGGATGGTAAGAAGAAGTTAGCTTAGGAAGTTAATCAGCTTACTTGACTAGGTGTCCGCTTAGTTGGCTGAACAGAGGGTAGTGTGTGGGTGCTGAGTAGCACTGAATCATCTCAAGTTTTCGAGGTGAAGAAAAAACTAGATAGAGATCCCAGTCTAGTTAAGTTAAAAGAATCGGTCAGTGAATTGAAAGTGGAGGTTTTCTCGCAAAGAAGAGATGGTTTTTTGCATCATTAGGGTAGATTGTGTGTGCCTGGGGTAGATAATTTAAGGCAATGAATTCTTTGAGAACCTCATGAGGCGCGTTAATGTAATCTTCTCGAGGCAAAAAAGATGTACCAAAATTTATGAGAGATATATTGGTGGAGTGGGATGAAGAGAGATATTGTAGAGTTTATAGCTAAGTTCTGTACACATCAGCAAGTTACGATAGAGCACCAAAAGCCTAGTGCATATATGTAGGAGTTCAATAATCCCATATGGAAATGGCAAGAAGTGAATATGGAATTTGTGATAGGTTTAACTCGTACCCGTTATCATCATAATTCTATTTGGGTTATCATAAATAGAATGATTAAATCAGCTTATTTCTTGCAAGTTCATACGTCTTTTTCAGATGAGGACTATTGCACGATGTTCCCTTATCTTTCATATCAGATAGAGGTGCTTATTTTACCTCTCACTTTTAGAAAGCATTCTGAAAGTGTCTTGGTACCCAATTCCACCTCAGAATAGCCTTCCACCCTTAGATAGATGACCAAGTAGAACAAACCATTCAGATTCTAGAAGATATGTTGATAGCCTGTGTTATTGATTTCAAGGGTAGTTGGTATGATCATATGCCTTTAATTGAGTATCCATACAATAACAGGTATCATTCCAATATAGATATAGCTCTATTTGAGGCTCTTTAAGGTAGGAGATATAGATCTTTAATTAGTGGTTTTGAAGAAAGTGAGGCTACAGTAGTAGGGACTGACTTGGTGTTTGATGCATTAGAAATGGTTCAGTTGATCAGAGAAAGGCTCAGGACTGCCCAGAGCTGACAGAAATTATATACAGATGTTAGGAGAATGGATCTCGAGTTTGAGGTCAGTGATTTTATATACTTGAAAATCTCTCCGATAAAGGGAGTGAAGAGATTCGGCAAGAAAAGGAAACTCAGTCCCCAATATGTCGAACTCTTCAAGATTCTCATTAGTTTTGAAAAGGTAGATTATGAGCTTGAGTTGCCTTCAAATTAAGCCTCAGTACACCCAGTGTTCCATGTCTCATTGTTAAAAAAGTGTATTGGTGATCTAGCTGTAGTTGTTCCCTTAGAAAGTGTAGATATTCAGAACAGTCTTTCGTTTAAGGAAGTTCCAGTCAAAATTCTTGATCATCAAGTTGTCAGACTAAGGAACAAAGAAGTTCCACTAGTACCCTCATCTTTTCTCTGCAAATCTAGATACAGTATAAGGTACCAATCTTCGGAGTATTTTTTTTCTCTGTCATGCTCAATTTCATCTGCACATCATGGTCATGTCAGTCATGCATTCATGAATTAGTTTAGTTATGCATTCTTTGCATCAGACATGCATATTCAGTGTGTAAGCTCAGTCCATCAGTTCCCTTAGCTTAACGAGTTTTATTTGGGGATGACTGATCCTAAGGGGGATATATTGTAACACCTCATTTTTCCATAGCATAATCTAAGTCCTAATACATGAGTATTCATTTATGAAATTTTTTAAACTCTCATTATTTTTCAGTTTAGAGCCTACAATTGCATAGCAAATTCAATTAGGTTTCCAATGATATAAAATTTTCCCAAATCAAATAACCGGGTAAGAAGTTATAGCAATTTTAAGTTTTAGTCGAACACCCCCATCATTTTAACCTTTAACGTGTCGAGGAGCAAGAAAATTTCCCATTTGGCAAATATCAATGAGGGTCTATGATCCTGGCGAATTAAGTCATAGGTCAACTTGACATTTGTCCATTTCCAGTGTCGAAGCCTGATACCATCGTGTCACGGTGAACTTCCTGGTCCTAATTAGTAAAGGACCGCAATTTTCCTACGTCGCGCCACATACCAGTTTCCCATTTGTCTGATTATAGTGACATGGTATGATAGTGCCGCATCGCGCCAGCCCAGAAAATTAGGATTTTCTGTTAGTTCTGAGTTTTAATTCCAAGGGCTTTTAATTACATTTCCCTTATCCCAGTAAGCCCCAAACACGAAAATAAGTCCCTAATAACCCAATTAGGCATTATTCAAATCATTTTTTCCCTAAAATCATGAACATTCTCTCAAGTAGGAAAACCCAAACCTTCAAGAATCAAGATCAAATCTCAAGAACTCTCCCTCAATCCTTCAAAATTCATCATCCTAGGTATGTTAGATGCTCATCTATGGATTCCTTTCATCAATGGAGTCCAAGTATCCATTTTAATTACAAAAGCATCATCTTTTCAAGTTATTATGGTTTAAATTATGATTTAATCCATGAATCTCCATGTACTATTGATTTTATACCATATTACAATGAAATTATTATTATTATTTAATTGTCCATGTTTTAATATAATTATTTATTGAATTAAACAATGATTTAATGATATTATAATGAATTCATGCTCCTCCTAAAAATTCTAAGACATTCCTATGATTGTTTTAAACCATGAACTACAAGTGTTTGATAAAATGCCTACAAGAGTGATTTATTGAATAAAAGCCTTCATGTTTTAATCTTGAAGCTTTAGTATCTTTTTAGTATTGTTGTTTGAGTCTGGGGGGTATTGAATAATCGAAAATCATAGTTGCTTATTTAGTCTAGTTTCAGTACATTATGTAATAGTCTTCAGATTATATTATTAGCATTATCGGAATAGTCAGATATCAGTCATTCAACTCAGAATAGTCTAGTATCTCAAATTCTTTCAGTTGGGAGTAGGATTTACCACCGAGAGAGTGCAGGGATAGCAGCTTTCCCGTCAGATAGGCAGAGTCATTAATAGTAGTCCCTATACTCTAGAACTACATTGCCAGTGTACGATATGAGTAGTCACCCATCAGATTAGGCTTAACTATCTCACAGAGGTCACCCCTTAGTTAAGGCTTGATAATATTAGTCCTTTGGACATTATATTATTTTAGTGGATCAACACAGCCATTATTAGTACCCATGTCACAATTTACACCCTTCTAACTGGGGTTATAGGTTGGACCCTAATTAGCTTAAATTGGGGGATATCGGTAAGATGATACCTCTCACAGTCTCATATATAGTCTCAATTACAGTCCCAGCTCAGTTATTTAGTCTTAATGATGCTTGACCAAAGCATACAAGTTTCAGTTATTTTAGCATTTATGTTTACAAACTTTACTCTGTTATGTTATATGCTTTGTCATGCATCCTCAGTATTTACAAATTTCCATACATTATCAGTATCTACATATTCTATGCTCTCTACTTAGTACTCCATTCTTTAAATACATATCCAGTCAATTATTAGTTTTGTTCATGAAACCATGCATACCATCCTACTCATTTAGAATACTAGTACATTCAAAGTACTGATAGAATACATTTCTTTTGCGCTATGATATATCATATCATAGGTGTTGATGCTTCATTCCTGGATTGTACTTAGTCCCTCAGATTATCAGCAGTACAGTAGCAGTGGTGATTTCTCATCATCTAAGGACAGATTATATTACTTACTGTATTTATCTCAGTAGTTGGTAGAGTTTTTTGGGGCCTGTCCAATCAACTCACAGTATCCAGTTTAGAGGCTTTTTAGACACTACAGTTAGCTATTCAGAATATTCAGATTTTAGTATTTTTATTAGGTTCATAATTTAGTAGTTATTTAATTACTAGAACCTTATAGAATTTCAGTTATTCTTTCACATTCATGATTATATTATCCAATGCTCATTGCAGTTACCAGCTCATGGATTCACTTATGTTTCTTCGAGATCGTAAGCACTGTGCAATGTCTAGGAAGTAGTCTCAGGTTATTACAATAGTAGAGGCTTCATAAATGCTAGTTAGAGTCAGTCATGTAATTTGAGTTTCTTTCTTCAATATGATATAAACTATATCAACATTAACTTTATTTGGACTTTGCATGAGTATGCTTTCGCTCAGCAAATTAAGCTCTATTTTACATATTAAATTAGTTTCTTAACGGTATTGCAGTTCATGTGTAAGCTTGGTATCACTTGTTATACCAAGCACCATTTTATGAGTAGGGGTAGTCTCAGGTCATGACAAACTTTGTATCAAAGCACAAAGTTTGAGTGTCCTAGGGTATCTATGAAGCTTTGTATAGTAGAGTCTTGTAGAATGCTATAAAGATATCTACACTTTTCTTTAGAGGCTACAGGGCATTTAAGAGTTATTTCCCTTCTTTCCTGTCTTAGATAGTGCAGTAGAAGTTTTCTCTAAGAAGCTTATGTAGATTTTCACACTAATCTATTCGTGCCAACTTTTCCTTTTTGTTGAGGCAATTAAAATTGCCAAGATTAAATCCTTATAGATAGATCTTTCTCAAGTGGTCCCCACAGAAAACTATGGGATTGCATGCAAGCTCAAAAGTATCCCATCATTGCCTTTCTATTTCAAAATATGAAATATTTTTTTCATATTCTTGAAAATCGTGCACTAAACAAAAGTCAAAGGTGCTTTCAGGTCCCTTCTCAAAATCCTTTAATAGCATATGATCTAGAACTAGTGGCATGAAACTAGAAGTTTAGCAATAGTAAAGTAGGTATAATGTTTATACGGATTCAATACCTTTTGTATCCGTTGGGTTAATTTTATTAAAGGTGAATCAGTAGGCTTGAAATAGTGTATGCAAGAATTTAAGTTTGTTGATTTGAAATTATATGTTATTGATGTTTGGTATGTTGATGTAATGGTAATTCTCATGGTTTAGATGTGATGTTAGTAGGCTATGAAGGATGTTAGTATGGGTCATTGGAGGTTTGGGGATATCCATGTTAAGTGTTAGAACCTAAGTTTGACTCTTTGAAGATTGAGCTAATAGAAAGAAGACTTGAAGCTCTAGATGGTGTGAACTCAAGGTATGGTGATACTTATGAAGGTTCTTAGTGAGTAACTGTCCAAACTATTATATGATGACTATTGGGGTCATAGCATGTTAAGAATTATATCCCAGAAAGAAATATTAGCAATAGGTTTTACACTTTTAGGTGTAATCTTTCAGGTTAAGTTTATTATTCATGTGTATTGTTAAATCTCTAACCCTAGAATAAAATGGTTGTAGTTTAGTTTAGAGTTTATTAAAGGGGTCTACAGACTTAGAGTGATGTCTTAAAGCTATGGGGGAGACGATAGGACAAGGAACCAAGTTAGGCTCTCAGATTCTAGTAGTGATGCCAGTGTGCTGTGGAATAAAACTAGGGAGGAAGATGCCCTACCCATTCTTATTTTATTAGTTGTAATTAATTCAACATGGCATCTACTCTTTTCTTACATGTCATCTCCATGAACTCTTGTCCTACATGTGAGCTCTATGATCATAGCCCATATTCTTGCACTTTCTATAGAATCATGTACGCTCCCAATTTCTAGTATGAGGAGTTCCAGTTAACTTAGTAGTATGAATCATATTCCATGAATTTATGATCCCAAAACTTAGGTTATGCAACTCATTACTCATGTAATGCTTTACAATATGCTTAAATCTCAAAACTCGTGGTATACCATAATGACCAGTGAAATTAAAATTATGTCATGTATATCCTTAGTTTTGATCTCTATAATGAATCTATTTTATGGGTATTCTATTCCTCAGGCCTTAGTTAAGTATCCAAGTTATGCATAGTATTTTTTCATACTTCAATTCTTCATGTTCTAGCCTTTTAGTGACCTCTCCATAGGTCAAGATAGTGATGATGAACAATTGTTTAGATAGGAGAGAGTAAGTGTTTCTTGTTTTCAAGGTACAAGCTAGTGTTATGGTTCTATGTGCAGTACTTTATAATTTTAAGTTAGGATTGAACATGGTGGGAGTATGTAGCTCAACTCAGACCTTGGAGTAGTTATATGTACCCATGTGAGTATTTAAATTTAAGGTGCGAAGATATGTTTGAATTGGGCAGCTACATTGCCTAAGGACTAGTAATTCTATTCCATATTATGTTTAATAGGCCTATGTTACATGTTGAAGAGCCATATTAAGGTTCCTTACACAGATATCTTATTCAGATCATGCTTAAGAAATTATTTGCCCCCTAATGTTATTAGAACTTCTTTTAAAGAGTGTTGAAGAAATACTCCAGTTGAGTATTAACTTCTAGTATGAGTCAGTGCATATAGTGAACAATTCAGTTTAGCAATTAGACAAATATGCTCGTATAGTATTCCATCTTTCGATCTAGTCTTACCATCTGATGTTTTATGAGTATGGCTATTCCAAGAGGCAACTTGTTCCCATCCATGTAAATTGTGAAATCAGTTCAGTTCATGCATCATATTTTAAGTTCATATATTTAGTCATGATTCACTTTGTAAGTACCCCATGCATCATCTCAGTCTTTTCTTAGTATTTTAGCCAAATTAGTATCATTGGGGGGGCGGGTGAATGATCCCAAGATGGAAATCTTTTAATATCAACAGTTTTTATGCGCTAATCTCTCATATTTTCTTCATGAAACTTGTTCCAACTTGAGGTAATAGTTACTCATAAGTTGGCTCTCTTATTTCTATCTCAGACTTATAACCATTCTCATGTCATTGGGTATATTAATGAAATCAGTTCAATTTAGGTATAATGCTCATAATCAATTATGCAATCATGTTACAAGTTACGCATATCAGTATATGATCTCACTTACCTTAGTATAGTACTCTCAGTATAAGCAATCTTACTCGGGAATGAATATTCCCAAGGGGGAGATATTGTAATACCTGGTACTAATTTTATCTTTATTCAACTCCGAGTTCCTTTCTTAAGGGGCTGAAGGCTTGAAATTTTCAATATATGTTCAGGGCTTAGTCTTCTTCAAGACCCCCAAACTTTGAGTATTTTTATTTTGACCTCCCCAACCTTGAGATATTAGTTTTTGAGTGAATTTATGTTCAGGGATGTAAGAAGTATGTGTTGGAGGAGTTTTGGATTTCTTATATAAAGTTTGGGGCATGTTTGGATCATGAAACCAATAGGTCACTACGATAGGCCTATGATGTGACATTAGTCTCAATCGCAAGCTGACCGTATCACGGTGAAGGCCTATGCATTATGATCTTTATTCAAGTGTGTTAAGTGCTTGTGAGATGAAAAATGTCCATTGGTATCACTTAGAACAAAGTTGAGCTAAGAGCCTATGATTTGGCCAAATTTTTGTATTTGATTCAACAAGGGTAAAATTGGAACATATATAACTTTTTATATATATGGAATTTTTTAGGACAAGACATACAGAATAGTATATAATTTAATTAGCATTCCAACGATACCAATTTTTCCTTAATCCAATACTCGAGCAAAATGTTCAGATCATCTTTGTCATAACTAGTAAGCTACCCGAATAAGACCGCGTCCCAGTGATGTAGTTGAACCTAGTTTTTTAGTTTAAATGACTGAGGGGAAATTGGGTCTTTTCCCTCTGTAACCCATTCGTCCATAACACAACTTGGCATCCGTTAAGGCATAATTTTTCTCTATCTTCTCCAATTTTTCTCTCAAGAAAACCATCTCCTTATTCCCAAGGAATCAAGAATTCAAGTTCACCCAAGTTCAAAAACATTCAAAAAAGCGTCAAAAATTGAGTTTTCCTCAATAGTTAAAGGCTTAAGGCATTTAGGATATTCATTAATGGGTCTTTTTCACTCTGGAGCCCAAAAACCCTTTTATTTCAAGTAAAGAGTGAATATTCTATCATAAAGATATTTTATATGTTCAAGAAAGATTGAATTTCATGTTTTCATGGAGATTTAATTCAATTCGGCCCATGTATGATCCCATGCAAGATTTGGAATTCCTCATGCTATGAAATTAACTTTCCTATGCTTTATTTATGTAAATTCCATGATAGATCCTAAACTCATGATATTTAGCGATATTTCCATGTTTTAAATTCATATTTCCCCATGTTTGAAGAAATGTCCATATCTTGAGTTTAACTATGATTCAATACTACAGTTTAAGTTTTAATGTAATATTTTAATGATCATTAGTGTTGGTGGGGTATGAACACCCGATAACTTTGTGTTTTTACATGATTTATCTTTTCAAGTAATAAGTCAGTCAAACCATGATTTTTAATATCATATTCAGAACACTATGATCATGTTTAGCATTATCGGCTTATATGTTAATAATTACCTAAGAATCTATATGCACTATCATTTTCAGACTACCATGACCTAAGTTTAATAGTTCTCAGTTATCAGTGCATGCACCAGTTATTATTTCAGTGTCTTTCAATTATAGATAATTTCAGAAATATGTATACTCTTGGTCTTGCATTTACATATCTTACAGTTTTCATGTATTCATGTTCAATTATCTCATGCTATATTCAGTTAGTCCTTATCTTATATGCATAGTACCCCATGGTTTCAATCTAGTTATTCAGACTAAGTACAGCTCCATTTTACATAATTAGTTTTCATATATCTGCTAGTCATCATACCCATGTTACTTATCCATTTTATTAAATTTCAGTTATTTGGTTACGTAGACATCAGTAATTCAGTTAATCCGATCTAATTAATACATATTATGTTGATTTTCTAAGTTTATTCATTCATGCTCAACATGTTTACAGATTCATATCCATGAGTTAAGTCAGTTACCACCACATAGTTTCAGACCTAGTATTCATACGTTATTCCCAGTACAACTTTTACAGTATATTTAACCACATAAGAGAATGGCTTATAACATTTATGTTTCTACCACGTCCTAGCTTACAGAATTGTTTTCAGCTCATAATTCATAAATTCTTTATGATCTATGCTTTTCACGTATAGCCATGTTTTAAATATATATTTTAGTAAATAATTTATATCCTCAGTTTTACCGCAAGTTTGAAATATTTCCATGATATAGTGTATGTCTCCATATACTCAGTACATTCCCACATACTGAGCACATATATGCATTTGTGGCTACATCCTTCATAATGTTGGTAGCATTTGTAGCTCTTACACCAGGGTCAAACAGTTTGCAACTTTCTGCAGAAATCCCAATAGTTGTAGATTATGTACTATTTTTTTATTTTTCCATATGTATTAATTATTGGTAGTTAGAGGTATGTCCCAGCTATCTATAGTTAGTGTAGTAGAGGCTTCATAGATGTCATTTAGAGTCAGTCATGTAATTTGTGTTTCTTTCTTCAGTTTTATCATGATATAAATTGTATCAGCATTAACTTTGTTTAAACTTTTCATGAGTATGCTTTTGCTCAGCAAACTAAATTTTGTTTTGGATATTAAAATAGTAACTCAATAGTATGCCAGTTCATTGGTTATCTTGGGATCACTTATGGTTCCAAGCATCACGTTATGACTAGGGGGTAGTCTGGGGTCGTGACACTATATATTCAATTAGTACCTTATTTTGATTCCTTATTCATTGTAGAAGATCTTGTAATGAATTAACTAGGTTTTTGGATTATCTCATGTATGTTAGTCTTTTACTATACTTAGTCCATATTCTTTCCTTCATTCTCTTGGTAGTCTGTTACTAGTTTTTTCGGACTATAGCTTGGTTTGCCTACTATTGGGTTATAATTGGCACTATCATGATCTAACAAATTGGTTCATGACAAATTAGTATCAGTTTCATTTTGGTAATGCCTATCCCCTTTATTTATGTTTATATTACTTTTTTTTATTATTGTCATTATTCAATGTAGTTGATCCTTACTTGGTAGATGGATAAAATGTTAGCATCTAGTTAGAATTTTCCCCTTTTCTCGCAGTTCTTAATTGCTGACTTGGGAAGCAAGCTAGAGTGGATAATTTTTTTGGATTGAGTAAGTTATGGTTTTCCTACTTGTGCAGATTCATGAAATCCTCATTTTGGAAATGATTTGGTCTAATAAGACTTCCTAGAGTGCTTCTCCTTAGTTTTATGTGCCTATGAGTATTTTTTGCTGAGATGGGGTATTGGATTGATTAGATTTTAGCTAATATAGTACTTCTCTAAGTTACTATAGTTTTTCGTATTACTAGTGTGAGTTCCAACGTTGGTAGGTTCTAGAGTATATTTTGAAGGTTTATGCCCTCCAATAGATGTAGAGTTGATTTCATGTGTTTTCAGCCAATGATCTTGTTCTTTAGCTATGAATCAATTTCTAGATTTGAATGATTCACTAAGGATATGTATGATTTGGATGGTAAGATAGATTTGAGTATTTCACCTTAGTCTAAGCTTGTTGGCTAAATTTTAGATTCCACACCTCTGAATAGTTATTCAGAAGTTTTGATAGATTTGGAGTATGAATGCTTACATATATTTACATTTGGTTTAGGAAGTTGAGATCGAGTAGTTCAGCCTTAGTGTTGAGGTTTCAGCTTGGAGTTGTAGAGCTGAAGTGCATCCTTCATTTATATCTATTAGAATTTTATATACTCTAGCAAAGCGTATTTCATGGCAACCTATATGGTCCTTCTGAGTTTGGATGGGTTATGCTTGGTAGGTGTTTAGATGATACTCTACGGACACAGTATTGGTTCCTTTAACTTTGAATTTAGGTTTTAGTTTTTATAGAGATTTTTTGGGCAATCTACTCAGTGGGAGTGGTATGCTTGAGTTGGATTCAAGTTGGTTTTATTCTTGGTCGATGGGACATCTTGGAGCGGATCATTTAATAATGAGGAGTTGTGCTTCAGACTAAAGGATTTCATTTTCTATTATCATTCGAACAAGTTATAGTTTTACCATAAATGTCATACCTTGGTTATCTCCATTTGTCTTTCCAAGTAGACTTATGAGCTTATTCTCATCCTTTCTAGTAGGGATTTTTAGTAGATCCATTTCAGATAGGACTTAGTGACTTTTTTCTTAGTTTGAAGTGTTAGCGGGTCTGCAAAGGCAAAACAACGTTATATATAAGATTTAGAATTAGTTTTACTCTCTTGCCTTGGTTTTCCTTTGGCTTGGATAAGCCTCTATTGGAATGTGCTAATATATGTGTGGTATTAGTGTGTAGTTGTTAAGATTTCCATGCATCAAGATTCCTAGGTTAATTTGGAGGCCAGTTATTGGTTGTGGTCAAGTTTAAGTTGCTTTAGAAGTAAAGTGGGGAGGTTGGCTAAAAAGGGATGCCAGTGTTAAAATCCCTTGTAAGTTTCTTTCTACTTAAAGGTTATGTAGGAAGTCATGCTTGGAGCATATGGGCCCAGTACCTCAACCTTTTTATCTTTTGGAGAGCTTTATATTTATTGACTTTTGCTGATGAAATTCTTTTTAGTAGAGTATATTATATTGATCCTCTAGGTCATTTCCTTTATTCACATGATTTTTAAGTATTTTTAGCCTGCCTATAGTGTATTGCCGGAACTACTGGTTCGGTGATTGAGTAGTTCATTTGAATTTTAGGCTCATTTCCCTATTTTGTAGCTTTCAATGTTTAGGATTTGGTATCAGACCAAAACTCCTACTAGATAAACTTATATGGAAATTTTAACAGCGCCATCAACTCCAAATCATCAATTTTAGGTTAGGGGGACCCTTGGTTCAGGTCTCGAGGCTTCCAAACTCATTTTGGGCTATTGGGTGGATTGTGTGAAAAATGGAACTATAGGTGTAGGCCTTACATTTAGTCAAAACAATCATGGTTAAAAGTTTTGATGGTTTCATTAAGTCTAAAACGTCAAATTTGGTATAGTAGCATAATTATTTTCCGTGCATAAGGTTTTGAATAAATCCCGAACAACCATTCATAGTCCATTCCAGACTTAGAAAAATATGGTGCGCCCCCGCAACAATCAAGAAGGGTATATCGAGATCGCCATATGCAATTTCTCCCTTTTTGCCAGATCGTGATTGCAGTGGGTAAATCGTGATTTCCATATGTGATTTACCCTTGCCAGGTTGGGATCGCGATATTTGAGTCATGATAGTGACTCCCAACCCCATATTTAACCCTCTTCTTCCACCTGATTTTCCAATATTCTTTCCACTATTTTTACACTAATTTGGGATGTCAAAAAGGGTAAAAGAGTGGGGAATCTTCCAACTAAGCCAAGGTAAGCTATCCTATTCCTTTTTGGTCATTTCCTTTGATTTTCATTCAAATTCATGGAAAATTCGTAGAAATTGGGGCTTCAAATTACTAAAATTTAAGGGATGATTTGAGACCCGAATTGTGCTCCGTTTGTGCTTAACTTTTGAGGACAGATTCTTTATCCTTCGAAGGATCTTGTGACAGTTTTAATTTTGGATTCTGTTTACGAGCCCCGTGGACCCGTTCTAGACCTGAAATTTGACCCGACCCATAATATGGGTCCCATTTTACTCCTAATGATACATAGATTATGATTTTTATTATGTGGAGGCATTTCAAGATAGTGAAGTGAAGACAGATAACTTATGCATGGTACTAAGACTTGCAATTCAATATCGAGGTAGGCTCTGCCTTCTCATCATCAGAAGATGATGTATTTTATATATTTTGCATGTAAAAGAGAATGTTAAGATTAATTATGGCTGGAACACCTTAACATAGTCTTGATTATTGATTTTTGGTGATCGGATGAGTGATTTTACCCTTGAGGTGAAATAATTACTATACTTCTATGAACCTTTTACCTTTTTCATAGCCAGATATGGGATTCATTGTAGGATTATGGTATTATTGTAGATTTGGGATATGGTTTAGGTGTTTGAAAAATGATTTGTATGATTTGCCTTATTTGGACAGTTTAACTATGTTGAAACCATAACTTTGGTGGAGTTGAATAAATTCCTCATTCCTAGGGGAAATTCCGATTTTAGAGATAATTATGTCTTAAGTACCATCAAGAAGTCAATTTAGATACCTTAGCCTAGTCCAGGGTAAGACATTGCTTAACTATGGATTTTGAGGATTAGATGTGGGTTCCTATAGCTCACTTGAGGCCAAGACTTGTGTTGGCCCTTGAGGACTTATTTGCGCATGTTAGACATAGTTGTGACTAATGAGCCTTTAGTATGAGGCTATTTCGTGACTCATGAGGCTAATTCGTGACTCGGTGAATGGTGATGATTTTCTCAAAATTTGATTTATGGCTCGTATGCATGATATGTCTTTTGTATTTGATTAATTGTATGGCCTATTGCCATGCTTTATGATAAAGTCATAGATGTGATAAATGATAATATTACTCCTTACAAATATGTTATGCCTCATAGATGTGTTATGGCTTATAGATGTTTGTGGCTTATAGTCATTATTATTGACTATGTCGGATGTACATTTGGGCCTAAGGTTGTGAATATGATGTTGTAGTTATTCCAAACATATTATTGTGCCCAAGTCCAAGTTCGTGATATTGATTTGTTAGGTTCCGGGAAGAATTTCATCATCGTAAAGAAAATGGTAATAGTTTATCTACGTATTAAGGCTTATGATTTCATTAATTGAATACTGATGATGGAATGCATATAGGGATAGAAACGGGGCGGTGCGGGTTTTAAGCTATGTGGCGCGGGGCGAGTTTTAAGTTATGCAGTGCTGTGCGGGTGCGGGGCGGCTTAAAAAATGTTTTTTTTTTAAAATAGTGCGATGCGGTGCGGATTGTGGGTATATGCAGGTTTAAAATAAAAAAAAAGCTAAAAATTAGTATTTTTCTCGTGAATATACCTAAAATTATATGTATTCTTTACTTAAAATTTTATTATACTTAAAACGACATGTATAACACTACAAACGGTACAGGTGCAGTGTGGTACGGGTTTTAAGCTATGTGGGGTGGGGCATGTTTTAAGTTATGCGGTGTTGTGCAGGTGCGGGGCCAGTTAAAGTAAGTTTTATTTTTTAAATGGTGCGGTGCGGTGCGGGTTGTGGGTATATGCAGGTTTAAATTAAAGAAAACTTAAAAGTAGTATTGTTCTCGTGTATATACCTAAAATTATATGTATTCTTTACTTAAAATTTTATTATACTTAAAACGACATGTATAACACTACAAATAAATAATTTTATAATAGCTTTTTTAGCATCTCTATTCATTTTAATTAAAAAATGATATTTGATCATTACTTGTACATGTTATAATTTTTGACAATTTTTTAGTGAAAAGTTATATAATAGAAATTAGTTATTATTTCCTAGTTCTAGATTTGAAAATATTATAATTTTTGATGGAGTTACGAATTTTTTTGAAAAAAGGAAAAAATAAAAACATGGGGCGGTACGGTGAGGTTAAGCGCGGGTATGAATGTGGGGCGGGTTTATGCGGGTTTAAAAGTGATGCAGTGCAGTGCAGTGTGCTTTTAACACTTGCGGGTTTAGAAAAAACCCGCACCGCACTCGTACCGCACCGCACCATTGCCATCCCTACATGCATAGATTTGGTACATTCATGACCACTAAATACGGTAAATGTAACGATTACAATAAAAATATGATTTTACTATTGTTTTTCCTAAAAAATGATTAAAGCTTCCCTTTTACCTTAACAATAGATTTCTTCATAACAATAATTATACCATCTTAAGGGATGACTTATGTAAATTGAGTTTTAAATATTTGTCCAAGATATATTTCAGTCAATGATTTTGTTACAACTATTTATTCGGGAGGAAAGAGATCCGACCCTTTCAACCCTTTTATGATGATTTAGTCGTAGAATTTCCTAAACGAAGGGATTTATGGATTTATGCCCTTTTTAGCCACAGTCTTAGTTGTTCAATTTATATGTATGTATATAAATTTAGTGCTAAATGCATAGTCGATGGATTATTGTATTGATATATATACATAGTTGATTGAGTCCTGCAGTAGATAATGATATTAATATGACCCGCCCAGGGTTCGTGTTGTAATGGGCATCCCAGGTCCGACCAGGACTGTAGACCACCAAAGCTACATAACCCAACCTCCAACTGCCTGGCCTGAGTTGTCTAAAATTCAAGCATGTAACAAGATAGTGTAACCTATCATATAAATAGGCTGGGATCAGATCACAACGGTGACCGACCCAACCGAGTCCAACCATCCCATACCTATAACCCAACCATACAAAATCATAAAACTAAAGGGCCATAACAAAGGATGTTCCAAAACATAATATAATTATTCCCAAAATGAAGAAGGATGGAGCAACCAACAATATCGTCCAATGATGTCATCCCTTCAGCTTATTCCAATTCCAAGGATGACATCAATACCTATCCCGCCCATTCCAACCAAAGGAAGAACCACAAAGTGTAACGCCCCGAAATATCATTCTGAGACACCACATGGTGCCCAAGCCTACATGTAGCCTCAAGCTAACCCTTTAAGCCAAAATACTACCCTTGGGTTCCAACACAACAACACACACGCGACACTAAGGATATCACTGTCGTGGCTTTGGATGAGTACCTAAATCTACATCATGGTAAGCATGTAGCCCATAGAGAAATATGTCGGTCAGCACAAGATAAGTGCTGAGTATGTGGGGGCACATGCAAAATATAAATAATATCATAAATTTCATAAAAATGTACATACGGACCATAATGACACACCAAGCTTGAGTGACAATGAATCATGCAAATCTTAACATCTTAGATAGGAAATGTAGGAGAAAAACCTCATAAATCATTATAGATAATCATAGGCAACTTGACTTACCACATCAAAACTAGGAGTGACTCGGTATTTCAAAAAACATGACTCTTATGGACATGGGAGTTTCCTATAACTGACAACCCAACGTGAGCTACATGGAATACCAATATTTGAAACCCCCGTTGGAGGGAGCGTCATACTCTTTGCCAGGGAGTACAACCTTAAAACTGTAATAATCACAATCGTGCTCTCTGGACAATAATATCATCATCAAACAACTCTACGGTGGCACATAGGTTTGGGGAAATACCAAATTTCCCTCTCGGTGCTAAGTACTACTCCACGAAAATCTTAGAACTCGTTAGGAAATCCACCACAACAGCACAAGGATCTATTATAAAGATGAAATCAAATCTCTTTCTCATTTATCAAATCATATCAATTTGTGGATTCCTAACTCAACACATTTTAGCTAAAAACATTTTAATCTTCCTCAACATCAACAATGTATCAATACGTTGAACCATAATTGACTTGACATTTGCACAAGGATATGAAGACTAAATACATAATATTTTCAACAATTTATTTCATCAAAACCATCCGAAAAATACCAAGACTCATTGCAACTTCAATATCAACATTTCTCAATTTGCCATCCAACTCTCATTTAAAGGTACTTGAGACATCAACCCATAGTAGGGATATAGAATTTCTAATATCAATTATAAATTCATAATAAGAAAATAGTGGAATGATAGTATAAATCGAGGCTTAACAAATTAAATCATCATACTCTCATATTCAAATACTTTTTGGGTATAATTTCATCTCAATATTATACACATATCGGATGACATAATCCCATAGCTCATGGACAATAATATAAGATATAAAACCATATTTCTAATTCATTGTAAAACATGTAAAATCTCATGTCAATGTAATTCAACAAAAATACTGGACACAAGATCGAAAGGATAATCTTGTTCAAAGCCCCACATATATAAAATAGAATATGAATATGAACTTCCGACTCCGGAACTTTATTCACGAAAATAAAAGGTGCTTCTCCAAGCCCTTAACATGATCAACTCGAATCCCAAATCTATTTGAAATTTCTACGGTTCAATCAAGAGACATAGAAGGATGAAAATTGGAGTAGTAGGGTTGGGGTTTGAGCCTTAGGAAATTTTGGAGAAAAGTGAGCTTTTGAATGCTCTTAATGGACTTAAATCCATGGCTTACCCGGATGGATTGGAGTGGTAATGACCAAAATACCCTTAAAAATCAAATAATATCAAATCTGTCCTTTGATTGACTGTTTTGATAAGCTGAAGTAAATCGACCATAACTTTTTGATCCGATGTCAAAATTGGATGAAATTAACTTCATTGGAAACAGGACTTTCAGAGCTTTCTGTTGATATATAGTAGCTCACCTAGATCATTATGTACGAGAAGTTATGATCATTTGAAGTTGACCCTAAAATTCCCTTGGCCTCAGTATTTTTTTCCTGCACATTTACTGGTCACCACTATTCACGGCTAGATCGGAATGATCATAACTCATCGCTTGAGTGTCCGTTTTGAATGATCCACATATCATTGGAAATATTATTCGATGCTCTACCCGATGATGGTTTGCATAAGTAGAAATTCCACACAGAAAAATTATTAATCACGATAAAGAATAGAATTCAACACATTTTCGTTCGAGATCTTAACGAAAAATTTTTCTGGGGCATCACATTATCTCCCTCTTGAAACATTCATCCTCGAATGTTGATAGGTAGGTCAAGAATACTATGAAAATGAGTATATAGAGAAAAATCATCTTGCCTAAGCATATACTCCATTCTAGATTTTTGTAGGATATCGTAGAAAACACACAAGACAAGATGAACATAACAATAAGCATTAAATAAAAAGTGAATGATACCTTTGACAAGCTCAGGATTCGTAGGAAAGAGGTGGGGAGATTTTGCGTACATATCCGCTTTGGCTTCCCAAGTAGCACTCTCCACGGATTGATTTCACCAAAAAACTTTAACCAAAAGAACTTCCTTGTTTCTTAGCCTACGAACTTGAAAGTCAAAAACCTTAACTAGAATCTTTTCATGTGAAAGACTATCTTGAATACCCGAGCTTTCAGAAGGATCAATCACAACAGAATCACCAACGGACTTCTTAAGCATAGAAACATGCAAAACCGGATGGACGTTAGATAACTTCGCGAGAAATCCAACCTTATGCACTACCTTCCCAATGCAATCCACAATCTTATAGGGACCAATTTAACGGGGACTTAGTTTCCCTTTCTTCCCAAATCTCTTCACCCCTTTCATGGGAGAAACTTTCAAGTATACTAAATCACCAACATCAAATTCAAGGTCTTTTCTCCTTACATCTACGTATGGTTTTTCACGACTTTGCGCATTTTTCAACCTTTCCTGAATTAACTTAACCTTTTCCATGGCCTCGAACACCGCATCTGGTCCAGTTCCGGCAGCCTAATCAACTTCAAACCAACCAATGGCTGATCTACACCTTCTACCATACAAAGCTTTAAACGGGGCCATTCCAATAGTAGCATGAAAATTGTTATTGTAAGAAAACTCGATTAATGCTAAGTGGTCATCCCAACTACCTTTAAAATCAAGCACACAAGCCCTCAACATATCTTCTAAAGTCTAAATGGTCTACTCGGTCTGACTATTTGTTGCGGATGGAAAGCAGAACTTACACAAATTTGGGTACTAAGACCCTTCTGGAAAAATTTCCAAAATTGAGAGGTAAGCTGAGTACCTCTGTCAAAAATAATAGCCAAAGGGACTCCATGAAGTCTGAAGAGTTCCCGAATATATATTCTAGCACAATCTTCAGCTTCATATGATGAATGCACAGGCAAGAAATGAGTTGATTTTGTTAGCCGATCTACGACAACCCAAATCGAATCATAATGGCAACGAGAAGGAGGCAAACCTAGTATGAAGTCCATATTCACTTCTTCCCACTTCCAAGTAGGAATGCTAAACTCTTGCATCACACCACTGGGCCTTTAATGCTCTATTTTAACCTGTTGACACGTGGAACACTTCGCCACAAATTCTGCTATGTTCCTCTTCATACCGTTCCACCAATAGATTCCCCGCAAATCATGGTACATTTTGTAGCACCAGGATGGATGGAGTATCGCATACCATGCACTTCTGCCATAATCCTCTGCTTCAAGTTATCAACATCAGGAACACATAATCTTTCTCGGTGTCTCAAACTGCCATCTCCCCCTTGGGAGAAAACCTCCACCCTTTGGTCTTTAACAGACTCTTTTAACCTGACCAAGGTAGGATCCCTCTCTTGCTTTTCCTTCACTTCCAAAACTAAAGAGGATTCGGAACTGCTTTGCACTCCTATACTACCCTCAGCATTACCAAACAACCTAACCCCCAATCTAGCCAAATAATGTACCTCATAGGCCAACTCCTTCTTACCAATCTCCACATGTGCTACGCAACCCATGGAGTTCTGACTAAAGGCATTTGCTACTACATTGGCCTTGCCCGTATGATATAGCATGCTCATATCATAATCTTTCAACAGTTCTAACCATCGTCTCTGCCTAAGATTCAACTCCTTTTTGGTGAATACATACTGCAAGCTCTTATGGTCCGGGAAGACGTCGACATGGACACCATACAAATAATGTCTCATGATTTTCAAAGCAAAAACCACGCCAGTTAATTCAAGGTCATGAGTAGGATAATTCTTATCATGAGGCTTTAGCTGCCTAGAAGCATAAGCTATAACCTTGCCCTTTTGCATCAATGCACAACCCAAACCAACTCTGGAAGCATTGCAATACACCATAAAACTATCAATACCGTCAAGAAAAGTCAACACAGAGGCTGAAGTGAGTCGAGTCTTCAACTCCTGAAAACTCTTCTCGCAAGATTCGGACCACAGGAACTTCACTTTCTTTTGGGTCAAACGGGTTATAGGAGGTGAAATAGATGAAAACCATTCAACAAAACAATGATAATACCTTGCTAGAACCAAGAAACTACGGATATCAGAAGGAGAAATAGGTCCAGGCCAACTCTTTATAGCCTCTATCTTTTGAGGATCAACTGTAATACCTTCGGAAGAAACAACATGAACCAAGAAGGCTACAGAGTTCAGCCAGAACTCACACTTACTGAACTTAGCATACAACCGATCAGTTCAAAGAGTTTCCAACACTATTCGAAAGATAATCCGCATGATCACCCTTACTTCGGGAGTAAATAAGAATATCATCAAGGAACACTATTACAAATAAATCCAGATATGGCCGGAATACACGGTTCATAAGATCCATGAAAGCCACTGGAGCATTAGTTAACCTTAAATACATCACTAGAAATTCAAAATGACTGTAACAGGTTTGGAAAGTTGTCTTGGGGATATCACATTCCCTAACCTTAAGTTGGTGATAATCGAATCTGAGGTCTATCTTCGAAAAGTAGGTCTCATCTTGCAATTGATCAAATAAATCATCAATTCGAGGAAGTAGATATTTATTCTTGATAGTAACCCTATGAAGATTCCAGTAATCAATATGCATCCACAATGAACCATCTTTCTTATGCACAAACGGGACAGGTACACCCCACGAGGACACACTAGGTCTGATAAAGCTTTTGTCTAAAAGATCTTTCAATTGCTCCTTCAACTCATTAAGTTCTGCAGGAGCCATGTGATATGGAAAAATGGAAATAGGTTAAGTATCGAGAAGAAGGTCAATTATAAACTCTATCTCTCTATCAAGAGGTACTCCAGGGAGATCTTCTGGAAAGATATCAAGAAACTTATTAACAATATTAATTGATTGAATGGTCGAGGTTTCAGACTTATTGTCTTTAACCTGAACCAAATGGTGGTGAAATCCTTGGAAATCAACTTCCTAGATTTGAGATAGGATATGAAACGACCCTTAGGAATCACAGAACTCCCGGACCATTCGAGGATAGGTTCATCAGAAAACTGAAACTTCACCACATAGGCATGACAATCAATTGACGCATACCATGAGTGTAGCCAATCCATACCCAGAATAATATCAAGGTCAACCATACCTAGTTCAATCAAATTAGCATACATAACCCGATGAAAGACAGTAATGGGACTTTTGTTATACACCCGCTTAGCAATAATAGACTCTCCTACTGGAGTAGAAACCAAAATAGGCTCAGAAATTAGTTCAGGATCTATTTCAAAATTTATAGCAACCAGAGGTGTCACATAAGAACAACTCAAACCGGGGTCCATCAATACATAGACATCATAATAGAAAACACGGAGCATAACAGTGACAACATCGAGAGAATCCTCCTGCTCCAGACGAGGTGGTGTAGCATAAAAAAGATTTTGGCGTTGACCGCTAGCAGTACTAGATGAACCACCCTGAGGAGGAACTGGACGGGCTGCAGAAGGCGGGGCACTGGTAGCCTAACTCTGGGGACGGGCATCACGACTCCGCTATCTGGCATACGGGCAATCTCAAGTATGTGGCCCAACTTTCCATAACCAAAATAGTCCCGCTACACCATATAACACTCCCCAAAATGGTCTTACCACACTTAGCACACGAAGAAGGATGAGGCTGGTTGCTTACACTGTCCTGAGACCTGGAATGTACCGACCTATTACCGAGCTCCTGCCTACCCCGATATAAAGAAGCACTAACCGAGGAAGGTGCAGGTATAAATGGACGTCTCTAAAACTGAGGGCGACTCCTTTCGAAGAATCTAGTCTGACCAGACCCCTGTTGCTTCGATCTGACTCTCTTAAATCCCTCTTACTTTTTCTCTTTCCTTTATCTTATTTGACTCAATCTATTGGGCATGAATCATTAACCTAGGAAGAGAAATCTCCCTATTGATCATTACAGATCTACATTCTTTCACCACATAACTCGACACCCCAGTTAGAAACTTGCTCATACTAGTCCTTGAGTCAACCATAATATTAGGAGTGCACTTCGATAGCTGATTAAACTTAAAACAATACTCCTTAACCGACATGGAGCCTGGTCTCAAATTCATAAACTCCTATATCTTAGCTTCTCGTAACTCAAGAGGAAGAATCTATCCAAGAAAGTATCTTTGAACAATTGCCAAGTCACCGGAGCGGTATCTTCCTCTCTACCTTTATTCCATATCTGCACCCAGTTATAAGCAACATCCTTAGACCAATAAGAAGCCAGCTCCACACTTTTTTGGTCATGTGCATAATCTATGTAATTTTCTTCAATTCATCAACATACATCTGTGGGTCCTCACCATCTCTTGATCCATGAAACTCTGGCAGGTTCATCCGCATAAAGTCACAAATTGGTGCTGCTGCAGAATTATTTTCCTGTGGAGGTAGAGCATTGGTCTGAGTATTGGTGGTAACTGCCTGGGCTAGCATCTAAATAGCTACCCAAAATTTGGCATAGGATACCGTCTCATGTAATAGATCAACGGGTTGAGGTTGGTTGTTGTTTTCACGAGCTCGAAGTGGAGGAATTTTCTATCATAAGAACACACAAATTAACAGCAGAAGGAAACATTTGTAAGCATGATAGACTCTTGTAGAAAGAAAGAAATGATTTTTCCTAGAATGCCCCTCAGCCTCTTGATCATAGGTGTGGCACGCTACGTACCGATGCTCCAGACTTTGTGTAACGAGGCATGTCAGACTCCCTAGGACTCTTCACAACCTTAGGCTCTGATACCAAGTTTTTAACGCCCCGAAATATCATCTCGAGATGCCACACGGTGTCCAAGGCTACACGTAGCCTCAAGCTAACCCTTTAAGCCAAAAAACTAACCTTGGGTTCCAACACAACAACATACATGCTACGCTAAGGATATATATATAAGTACATATCATATCACATCGCACATGGCATGGAATATCATTAGACTGTACATATATGGAATGTCTATACACAAACAAACCCAACAATACACTAGTCTGACATAGCCTCTTTGCAGCAAAATCAATGAGCCATTGGAACAAACCCCCAACTGACTCAACAGACCAAAGGGATCACAAAACAACAACACCAAAACTAGCAACTTGGTCTTCGAACCATGAGGACTCACTACTAAAGGAACATAGATGCGGCACTTTAATATCACTGTTGCAGCTGTGGCTAAGTACTTGAACTTACATCATGGTAAGAATATAGCCCATAGAGAAATATGTCGGTCAGCACAAGATACATACTGAGTATGTGGGGGCCCAAGCAAAATATAAATAATATCATAAATTTTGTAAAAATGTACATACGGATAATAATGAAACACCTGGCTTGAGTGACATTTAATCATGCAACTCATAACATCCTAGATAGGAAATGTAGGAGAAAATCCTCATAAATCATTATAGATAATCATAGACAACTTGACTTACCATATCAAAACTCGAAGTGACTCAGTATTTCAATAAACATGACTCTTATGCACAGGGGAGTTTCCTATAACTGACAATCCCATGCGAGCTACGTGGAATACAAACATTTGAAACCCCCGTTGGCGGGAGCATCATACTCTTTTCCAGGAAGTACGACCTTAAAACTGCAATAATCACAATCGGGCTCTCTGGCCAATAATATCATTATAAAATAACCCTACGGTGGCACATAAGTTTGGGGAAATACCAAATTTCCCTCTCAGTGCTAAGTACTACAACCCGAAAAGCTTAGAACGCATTAGGAAATCCACCACAACATCACAAGGGTCTATCATAAATAACAAATCAAATCTCTTTCTCATTTATCAAATCACATGAATTTGTGGATTCCTAACTCAACGTATTTTAGCTCAAAACATTTTAATCTTGCTCAACATCAACAAGGTATCAATGCGTTGAACCATAATCAAATCGACATTTGGAGAAGGATATGAAGACTCAATTCATAATATTTTCAATAATTTAACTCAGCAAAACCATCCAGAAAATATTAAGACTCATTGCAACTTCAATAGCAACATTTCTTAATTTGCCATCCAACTCTCATTTAAAGTTACTTGAGACATCAACTCATAGTAGGGATATAGAATTTCCAATATCAATTATAAATTCATAATAAGG
Organism: Capsicum annuum; assembly: GCF_002878395.1. Classification (NCBI taxonomy): domain Eukaryota; kingdom Viridiplantae; phylum Streptophyta; class Magnoliopsida; order Solanales; family Solanaceae; genus Capsicum; species Capsicum annuum. Next base: position 26,566 of record NW_025892368.1, on the reverse strand, counting down.
AAATAGTGGAATGATAGTATAAATCAAGGCTTAACAAATTAAATCATCATACTCTCATAATTAAATACTTTTTATATAATTCCATCTCAACAACATATACATATTGGATGACATAATCCCATAGCTCATGGACAATAATATAAGATATAAAACCATATTTCCAATTCATGGTAAAACATGTAAAATCTCTTGTCAATGTAATTCAACAAAAATACCGAGCACAAGATCGAAAGGATAATCTTGTTCAAAGCCCCTCATACCTAAAAATAGAAGATGAATATGAACTTCCGACTCCGGAACTTTATTTATGAAAATAAAGGGTGCTTCTTGAAGCCCTTAACATGATCAAATCGGATCCCAAATCAATTTGATATTTCTACGATTCAATCAAGAGACCTAAAAGGATGAAATTTGGAGTAGTAGGGTTGGGGTTTGAGTCTTAGGAAATTTTGGAGAAAAATGAGCTATTGAATGCTCTTAATGGACTTAAATCCATGGTTTACCCGAATGGATTGGAGTAGGAATGACCAAACTACCCTTAAAAATCAAATAATGTCAAAACTGTCCTATGGTGGACTGTTTTAATAGGATGAAGTAGATTCACCATAACGTTTTGCTCTGATTGCCAAATTGGATGAAACAAATTTCATTGGAAAGAGGACTTTCAGAGCTTTTTGTTGATATATAGTAGCTTACCCAGATCTTTATGTACAAGGAGTTATGATTGTTTGAAGTTGACCCTAAAATTCGCCTAGCCTCAGTATTTTCTTCCTGCACATTTACTGTTCACCACTATTCACGATTAGATCGGAATGATTATAAATCATCACTCGAGCATCCATTTTGGATGATCCAAATATCATTGAAAATATTATTCAATGCTCTACACAATGATGGCTTGTATATCCAGAAATTCCACATAGAAAATTTATTAATCATGATAAAGAATAGAATTCAACATATTTTCGTTCGAGATCTTAATGAAAAATTTTTCCGGGGCATCACACAAAGCCTCTACCAAAAAAAGTAATGAAATCCGGTTGGTACATGGCCCTAACCATAGCTAAAACTAATATCCAAAATAAAATCAACATGTCTAAAAATATCAATTACATGAAATGTAGCATTCCAAAAGAATGGATGCTCACCACTTCAGTCCAAATGTTTATCCCCGAGTCAATCAATACGTAGGAAGAGTAGAATGGATGGTTCCTGTATAACGTGGGTAAACAACTACCAGTAGATGGAGTTAGTGAGTGACCACTAGCATGTTCTCGGGGTAAGGATAAATTAATGGCATTTATAAAACCAAGTAAAATAATCCATATGAACACAACCATATATATATATATATATAAAGAGAGAGAGATTTTTTTGCCATCCTAAACAATCCACGGGCTATATGGGTTCAACTTCCTATGTTGAAAGGGCTCCAATGCGTGTAGCCACATGACCAAGAAAGAAAACCTTGGGAAAGCTATTACATCACCAAAATATAGTGTGACACCATAAAAATGGTAACCAAGACCTACCTCATATTGTCAAATATAAGTTTCTGTTTTGGTCCCCTCGGGTCCTCCACCTTCCACAGCTTAGCTAGAACTCCCGCCATTATTTCCTAATTAAAAACAAATTTCCAAATAACCAAACCATTATCCATTTATTAACCAACTCCTTTAATATTGGTATCATCATACCAATCCTTACTTAGAAGTATTATTCATAGCCAACCATATATAGGTTTAAGGGGACTTTCAAGTGCCCTTCCATTTACCACATTAAACCATTTAAGGGGACTTTCAAGTGCCCTTCCATTTACCACATTAAACCACTTGTAGTACTCTAAAGACCCCGCAAAATTCTAAGCTCAACTCAGTCTTTTAAGCTTGCTAAGGGGTCCCATACTTAGAAAATTCTAGCTAAGTATTCAGACTTATTATTACTGTGGCCTTCATAAGTTGGAAACTCTATTTCACAACCTCCATGACCTTAAATTATAATCTCTAGGTTAATTCATAATCAGGAATGTCAATAGGTATTCCTGGATGAGTTTTATATTTTTCAGACCTTATTTGAACCATGTTTGGGAATCCAAAATAGTGTATCGATGTGATCTCGGGGCGGGGCATTGGTCATCATGTCGATCAATATTTTCCTTGGCTCCCAGTGGCAATTTCAAGTGAACAAATCAAACTCAATGAGGCATATTGGCTATCACATCGATGCTAATAAAGTGGTGCATCGGTTTGCGCATCAATAGTTCAGTTTTTAATCATTAAAAAGCCACATCCTTAAGGGTAATAGGGTCATTTTTCCAAGTTAGTCATCCCCCAACATACGAGATAAAGGCCCTTTAGAGGCTAAATTCATTCACTATTCTCAAATTTCTCAAGAACAGAAATTCTAGGGGGATCAATTTCAAATTAAGAACTCAAGAAACCACCACCAATCTTTCAAAATTCAGGCACTAAGGTATGTGAAGTGTTCATCCTAGGGTTTCTTACCAACCTCGGAGTCCAAGAAATACTTTTAAAATTTAAGTTACTTGATTTTATGGATTTTTTGTTGGATCATAAATGTATTCATGATTAATATGTTAGTGCTGATCTAACTCTTTGATTTATCCCAAGTTTCATGCAAACTAGTTTATTGTGAATTGAACTTTGTGAACGTCATGTTAAATTCTTGAGTTGCAAGTTGAATGTAGAATTCATGATAGTACTACATATGTACTGATATGTGACATACCCATGCTTCTCAAGTATTTGTCAAAATGCCTATGTGAATTGACTAGCCCATGTATAACATGTTATTATGTGAATTTAATCTTGCACACGCCCAATGTATATAAAGTGTTTGAGAAAAATTCCTAATTGAATGTCTTGTTAGTAAGCTAGTATCGTTATTCTACTAAAGTCATGCAGTGATTTTGTTTTCATGCTATTGAGTCCTGGGAGTATTTAATACCTGGAAATATAGTTGTATGCCTAGATCAAGTGTCAATTATAGAATAGTATTCATCCATGTCATGATTAGTAGAATTTAGTCAGTTACAGAACTAAAAGAAACTAAGTAGTACTCAGTCAGTTAAAAGAATTCAATAGTATTCCATTAGTCCACGAAACTCAGTGAACTTAGCTTAGTTCAGTTAAATAGTAAGATCATCAATAGTTCAGTGCAGCTTTGAACAGTTTAGAAATTAGTCTAGTGTCTATTCTTTGGGAGTAGGATTCAACACAGAGTGAACCCAAGGAAGGGGACTCTCCTGCCAGTTGAGGGTGTGATCCTTAGAAGCAGTTCTTGGGTTTTAGAACTATGTAGCCACCCTAGGTTAAGGCATAAACCTGCTAGTTGAGGGTTGACGAGGTGATCTACCTGCTAATAAAGGTACCCCCATTTTTGTTCAGAGCACCTTCTAGATGAGGTTGACTGATCTTGTCTTTACTGTGGCACGGTATGTCCACCCTTTCAACTGGGGTTAGAAGTTGGACCCAAATTAGTACAGAGAAGGGCATGCCGATTAGATGATTACCTCCCACAGTCTCAGTTTTAGTTCGTGTATCAGTATAGAACTCAGTCCAGTTCTATAGAAAATTTAGGACTATCAAACACAATCACTCAGTTCAGTACAAAACTCATTATAGTTACACAGGATCAAGACTATCAAATACAATCACTCAGTTATCAGTTGCACATTATCAGTAAACTCAGATATCAATAAATCAGTAATTTAAAGCTCAGTATCTAGTGTTATCATAATCTTAGTTATAGTTTAGGTATTCACGCATGTACTTTTATTCTACTATATTAATTTCATTCAGTCAGTGTTGTTTATATACATATGAACTCGTGCATTTCAGCCTACCTCAATTTTTGTACCAGTACATTCAAAGTACTGATGCATACCTTTCTTTTATGCTATGATGTTTTATATCCTAGGTTTAGACATAAGGGCTTGCGACCATACTTAGTAGTTCAGATATTTAACTGACAGAGTTAGTAGTAAGTCCTCTTAGTTTAAGGATAGGAGGATGCAGGGTATTTTAGGAAAAGTTTTCCTTTTTTTTAATATTTATGTCATATGAGTGAGAATGATCTCTGTTAAACTCCTTATATAATCCAAATTTCTCTTCCATTTATCGAATATGCCTCTAAAGAGGACTAGGGGAAGAGGAATGAGAGACCATCCAGAACCCCAGCATGTCTAGCCAGATCATCTGGACGAACACGTCTCCTACGCTGAGTTTAAATGATTTTTCACCAACCTAGCCAATTTTGTGATAGCCTAGAATGAACCTCTAGCTGTTGTTCCGGCCAACACAGTGGCCAATAATGTTGCTGCCAGGATTTGAGATTTCACCAGAATGAACCCTCAATCTTTTACTGGGTCTGAATCAGTTGAGGACCCTCAAGAGTTTCTTAATCATATGTAGAAAGTTACATATATAATGGGAGTGACTTCTGTTATGAGTGCTGAGTTGGCCACATATTTGTTGCAGGATGTGGCCCATTCATGGTTTAAACAGTAGAAGGCAGAAAGGGCTGCAGATGTAGGGCCCATAGAATGGGAGAGGTTTCCCACTGCTTTTCCTGATAGGTTCTTCCTATTGGAGTTAAGGGAAGCAAAGGTTTTGGGGTTTATAAATTTGAAGTAGGGCAACATGATAGTGAAAGAGTATTCTGTCAAGTTTAATCAATTAGCCAGATACATTTATCAAGTGGTAGCAGATAGTAGATCTAAGATTAGTAAGTATGTTTCTGGCATTTCTAATAGTGTGGTCAAGGAGTGTAGGACCATAATGTTGATTAAGGCGATGGACATACCCATGCTCATGGTCCATGATCAACAGATATAGGAGGCTAAGATTAGGTAGAAGGACAGAGAGAACAAGAGAGTGAAAATAGGCAGCTTTAACATCATTTACCCTAAGTCAGAGTCCTCATCTAATTCTTCAGTGCTGAAATTTAGAGACACCAATAGAGATAGGGCACCAGGACCTAATCCCCAGGGTAGTATCAGCAGTACCCAAACCAATCCCCTTTGTCAGATATATGGCAGAAATTACCAGGGTATTTGCAGAGCGGGTAGTGATGTGTGTTTTGAGTGTGGAAATCTAGGCCACAGAGTCAAATATTTTCCCTAGTCAGGTATTTAGGGTTAGTATAACTATCTCATAGCTCAGTGCCCGAATAAATAGGGTGCCGCTTCAATCCCGATAGGATTAGGAAATTTCTCCTAATATGGTCACTGGTACTTTACAAGTTTTCAATTTACATATTTATGGTTAGCTATATCAAGGAGCTTTGTTTTCCTTTATTACTTTATATATAGCCATTGATTTTGGAGCCATTCCCGAAATCCTTGCAGAGCCTTTCTTTGTCCCTACCCCAGCGGGTAAATCTATCATAGCCCGATGGGTATTCAGGAACTGTCCGGTTATGATATCTCATAAAGTCACTTCAGCAGACTTAGTCGAATTATAGCTAACTGATTTTGATGTCATATTCGACATAGATTGAATTTATTCCTGCTATGCCTTAATTGACTGCAGAAACAGAATTGTCCAGCTTCAGTTTTTGAATGAGCCTATCCTAGAATAGAGGAGTAGTACTTTAACACTTAGGGGTCATCTTATTTCTTACCTTAGGGTGAGAAAAGTGATATCTAAGGGATGTGTCTACCATCTCATTTGAGTCCAGGGCTCTTGTTCAAAATCCCCTACTCTTGAATCAGTATTAGTAGCATGTAAATTCCTAAATGTGTTTCCCAAAGAACTTCTTGGAGTTCCTCCCAAAAGGAAAATTGACTTTGGAATAGAACTTCTTCCAAAAACAAGTCCTATCCTAATGTAAGCTGGAAGGGTCCAATTCTAACCCCAAAAACTATTATAGACAAACTTCTATCCTATGCTAGGATAAGGAATCTAAATTCACTTCCAGATATTAAATAAGCCATAAATATCTGTAAGTTTACAGTTATTCCTAATCACAAGAAACTAAGTTAACACCACCTAAAATAATAGAAACTAAGGCAACTTCATTCCAAAAATAGGTCAAGAAGCCAAATTCACCTAAGACATGAGCAACCAAGACAATTACTCGTAAACTACGATTTTATGATAGACTATACGGTCCCAATACAAAAAATATTACTACTTATGCTTCCAATGCTTAAATTTTATTCCACATCTAGATTAACATCATAAACATACCACGAATTACATCTATCCATAAGGAAGGCAATATGATCATAGAAGTATAATAATGTAATGCCCCGATTTGTTAAACCGAAACGCTACACGATTCTCATAACCCCGAAGGACCACAAGCTAACACATGACTGATATCTGTACCGGTACACTTAATAAAATACTGAATAATGTGGAAACATCTACTGAAAGGCCATAACTTTTAATACTGAACATAACATGGATGAGATAACATTTGTGGGGTACTACAATACCGAAAACAAAACTGTAAACACTAAAATCTGAAACATAATAGTCTGCACCTAGTATGAAAGCCTCTAGTGTCTGAATAATCTGAATAACGAGTTGATGGGACATTTCCCCAACTAACTCCAACTAATAACTAATCAATAAAATAGTAGAGAAATAATCATGTCCTTGAAGGATGAGGTCTCACTTCTATTCTGACTGCTGAGACTGGAATCTACTGTTGATCTAGAACTCGTGTCACTGAACCTAAGGTGTAAGAAATAAAGAAAGCACCATAGTGCAAATGCGTTGGTACAATGGAATATGATGAGTATACATGTGAGGTAGGCTAATGCAAGGGTTAACATGCATGAATAATGCTAGCTGACTATCTAACATAAATGCGAGAATGCATATATAAATAAATATCTATAACTGACACTATGATATCATGATTACTGAATCTGAATACTGATGACATGACATACAAAAATTTGATATATTTGATAGCATAAATAGTTGTATCTGAAGTAACTAATAACATGGGTGACTGTATCTGACAGTCCTGAATTTGACGGAACTATCTGAGTTCCTTACTGTATCTGAGTCTACTGTATGTGACAGTCTTAAATCTGAAGAACTATCTGAGTTCTTTTACTATAACAGGCATTGAAACTGTGGGAGGTAGTAATTAACCGACATGCCCCTGATACGCCATTATGGATGAGATGGGGTCAAATCTGTAACCCCAATTAGAAAGGTGTCATACCGCACCACTGGAAAGGACAAGCTGTGGGCGACCCTCATCTGATAGTGTCCACTTTATGAGAATGGTCGGGCCCTTATCTGACAGTTCTTATCCACCTCATGAACCCTCATCGATAGTATTGATGTCTCAACCTATGATGGCTATATTGTTTTGGAACATAAGGATGACTACTAAGGATCACACCCTCATCTGAAAGTGTGTGTCTCCATCCTTGGGTTCAATCGGTGCTAATTCCTACTCCCATCGGAATGGACACAAAACATAATTTACTGAACTGAACATGAGCCAAGTTACTGTGTTCCGTTAACTAATGAAATACTACTGGTATCTGACAACTGACTGAGTTCATAAGATCATGGAGATTTCCTGAGTCATGAAAATATGACATATCTCTAGGTACACAACTAATTTTCGGGTACAAGTACCCCCAAGACTCGATAGGAGGAAACTGACAAAGCATGACTTACTTGAATAAATAACAATCATCATAATACATTTACTGAAGCATTTCATCAATCATGTGATAGGCATAAGCTTGTACGTACATAGGGATTTCGTGATGTCATGCAAATTAGACACTTTCCCTTTATCTAGGCATTCAACCAAACACATAGTAGGCATTGAATATGTAAATAATATCATACAACAACAAACTATCATGATTCAATTCTAATTTAATCATTCAGGTTTAGTCCTAGATTTTCATAAATCTATACCTATACAAATCAAACCATATGGAATTTAGCACTCATTTAAGGAATTAAATTCAATTACTCATTACCAATGTGAACAAAAGCAACCCAATCATGAAATTCATAAGAAAATCCATAACTTCAATTTAGAAAAGGGATTCTTGGGCTTCATAGACGAAAGGAGTCCATAAATGAACACTATGCATACCTTAGTTTATAATTTCGTGAAGATTGATGGTGAAACCTTCTTGAAATTGGATCTGCTATGCAAACCCGATTTTGGTCTTCATAAAAACTTGAGAGAAGAGAGTGAATTTTGGGTGAAAAGTGACTAAATCACGTGTTAAAGGGCTTAAATAGGGGTGGGAAATTAACCCTTTTAACCCTGGACGCGTCTTGTAATTTTAGTAAAAATTTCCCGAATTAAACCCCTGGAACGACGCGGTACTATCGGGCTGTGTCAATGGAATTTTACAATTGGGAAACAAAGGGATGACACGATGTGAATCCATCACGTTGCCCCTTCCTTCGAGACCTGGAACTTTGGCGCAACATAGGGGAAATCGTATTGAGACACTGGAAAAAGGATAATTCTAATATTTTCGTCGATATACGATGCGCCATAATCGTGGACACCTACTGGAAATTGCCAAATTCTATTTCCTCTTATGCCATTTGACTGACTAATATGGCATTTTTTTACAATAGGAATTTGAAATAGTCATAAATTGTTACCCGGTTATTAGATTTAAGCGAATCATATATCGACGGAAATATTATTGAATTTTCCACATGAAAAAAGAGTAAAAATATTGATTATTCCTTATGCTATAATTATCCTTCACTTTAGAAGCTAATACTAGGCATTCTTGGGAGAAAAGTTAGCTAGAAATTTTCTGGGTATTACAATATCTCCCCCTTGAGAACATTCATCCTCGAATAAGATTGACTGAGAGGGAAAAAATAAGATAAACATTATCTGAACATGATCTCAGACTAACAAGTTGAACATAATATACTGAACATTCATATCTGATGCATGTGTAACTGATTCAAGAATGCATGACTGAACATTACGAGGAACTAAGTTTCTTACAATGAGAATGCATTTCTGATACATAATTATATAACTGAGCTGATATATGAAGGTATGAATTAATATGCAATGGTACTTGAAGCCATGTTTATACTGGGAACATGATTATAAAACTGAATACAAGTTTGTGATGAACACTAATCATGAGACTGAGTAAGATTAAGGAGAACTATTACCTTGAGCTTGATGTTAGTTGGCGGAGAAGAGTTAAGGATACTTGGTACGCATTTCTGCTTCTGCTTCCCAAGTATCTCCCTCGATGGACTGATTTCACCAAAGAACTTTAACTAGAGGGATTTTTTTGTTCCTCAATCTACGAGTCTGATAGTCTAAGATTTCGACTGGAATCTCTTTATAAGAGAGACGGTTCTAAATATCAATTCTCTGAATAAGGACTACGACTGGTAGATTACCTACACACTTCTTGAGCAAAGAGACATGGAAGACTACATAAACTGAAGCTATATCTGAAGGCAATTCGAGCTCATAAGCTACCTTGCCAAAACGACTGAGAATCTTTAAGGGACAGACATATTGAGGACTGAGCTTTCCCTTCTTGCTGAATCTCTTCACTACCATCATGGGAGAAATCTTTATATAGACATGATCACAAACCTCAAACTTGAGGTCTTTTCTATGAACATCTGCATAAGAATTTTGTCGGCTCTGAGCAGCCCAGAGCCTTTCTATGATTAACTAGACTTTTTCTAAGGCGTCGAATACTATGTAAGGACCTATAACTGAGGACTCATTAAATTCTAACCAACTAATTGGATATTTAATTCTCATACCACAGAGAGCTTATAATGGGGCCATCTGAATACTGGAATGATAGTTGTTGTTATATGCAAACTCAATCAAAGACAAGTGGTTATCCCAACTTCCCTTGAAATCAATTGTTCACGCCTTTAAAATATCTTCTAATGTCTAAATGGTCCTTTTTGCTTGACCATCTGTTTATGGATGGAAGGCTGTACTGATATGAACTTGGGTGCCAATACCCTTTTGGAATGCTTTCCAAAAATAAGAGGTGAACTAGGTATCTCTATCTGAGGTAATGGACAACGGAACACTGTGCAATCTAACTCCTAGATATAGATTTTGACAAGGAAATAAGGTCATTTGTTCGTTCTATCTACAACGAACCAGACTGAATCATGCTGATGATGAGTTTGAGGCAAACCCATCACGAAGTCAATGTTCATAACTCTCACTTCCAATTAGGAATACTGAACTCCTACATGGACCTACTAGTCTTCTGATGCACTATCTTAACTTTCTGACATGTAGAGTAGTTAGCCACAAACTCTGCAATGTCTCTCCTCATCCCACTCTACCAAAAGATTTCCCACAAGTTGTGATACATCTTTGTAGCCCCTTGATGAATAGAGTAGTGTGTGCCATGCGCTTCTGCAAGAATTCACTGCCTTAAGTCATCTATACCTAGAATACATAGATGGCCCTAACAACGTAAAACCCTATCTCCCCCTTTGGAGAAAACTCTACTTTCTAATCCTAAACTAACTTTTTCAACTTGACAAGGCTGGGATCTCTATCTTGCGTTCCTTTTACCTCGGAGACTAGAGATGATTCTGAACTACTCTAAACACATACACCACTCAGTGAAGAATTTACTAAGTGAACGCCTAGTCTGGTAAGCTGATGGACTTCTTGATCTAACTTTTTCTTACTATCCTCCACATGAAAAACACTGCCCATGGATAGCCTACTGAGAGCATTTGCCACTACGTTGGCCTTGCTCGGGTCATAGAGGACACTGATGTCATAGTATTTCAAAAGCTCTAACCACCTTCTTTAACAAAAATTGAGATCTTTTTGAGAAAATACATACTAAAGACTCTTGATCTGTGAAGACATCTATATGAACTCCATAGAGATAATGCCTCCAAATCTTCAAGGCAAAGACTATGGCTGCTAACTCAAGATCATGAGTAGGATAATTCCTCGCATAGGGTTTAAGTTGTCTAAAGGCATAGGCTATGACATTACCATGCTCCATGAGGACACAACTCAAACCTACTCTAGATGTATCAAAATACACCACGAACCCATCTGAACTATCTGCAAAAGCTAAGACTAGGGTTGAGGTAAGTTGAGTCTTCAACTCCTGAAAAATCTTCTCACATGGGTCTGACCACTGAATCTTGACTTTCTCTTAAGTCAATCTGCACATAGGGGATGCAATAGATGATAATCCTAAACAAACCATCTGTAATATCCATCCAAACCCAAGAAACTTCTGATAGCTAATAGAGAGACAGGTCTTGGCCAGTTTCTTACTGCTTCGGTCTTTTGAGGAACAATTCTAATGCCATCACCAAAAATGATATAACCAAGAAATGCTACTGTTCTTAGCTAAAATTTGGACTAACTAAATTTGTAGAATAGCTGATGATCTCTCAAAGTCCGAAGTACTATTTTGAGATGGTCTGCATGATCACGCTCAGTGCGAGAATAGACTAGAATATCATCTATGAAGACTATGACAAACATGTCCAAGTACTTCCTGAACACACAATTCATCAAGTCCATGAAAGCTGCTGGGGCATTGATAAGACAAAATTACATAACTAAGAATTCAAATTGACAATACCAAGTATGGAAAGCTATTTCTAGAATGTCACTTTTTCTAAGACTAAGTTGATGGTAGCTGGATCTGAGGTCTATCTTAGGAAAATAGCTGGCACCCAGAAGTTGGTCAAATAAGTCATCAATTATGGGAAGAGGATACTTGTTCTTGACCATTACCTTATCGAGTTAACGGTAATTAATGCACATTCTGAGAGAACTGTCTTTTTTGTGCATGATAAGACGGGTGCACCCCACGGAGAAATGCTGGGTCTGATGAATCCTTTATCTAAGAGATCCTTCAACTATTCTTTCAATTCTATGAGTTCTGCTAGTGCCATTCTATATGGCAGAATAGAGATAGGCTGAGTATCTAGAAGAAGATCAATGCCGAAGTCTATTTCCCTTTTTGCAGGAATTCCTAGAAGATCTTTGGGTAAGACATCTAAATATTCATTTACTACTGGGACTGATTCAAGGCTGGGAGCTTTGGAACTAATGTCCTTAACTTGAACAAAATGATAGACACGTCTTTTAGGTATCATTTTCCTTGGCCGAAGTTAGGAAACAAGTTGACACCTGAAAGCAGATACACTACCTTCTAATCAAGAAAGGGTTTATTTGGAAATTAAAACTGGACTATTCTATTTCTCCAGTTGACTATGGAATATCAGGAATGAAGCAAATCCATGCCAGGAATGTCATCAATATTAGTCATCTCTAATTTGACTAATTCTATTGAAGTGACTTTCTAAAGTATCATAACCAAGCAGTTCTTGTATACCTACCGGGCTATGATGGTTTTGCCTACTAGGATAGAGAGTGAGAAGGGCTCTACTAGAATTTGAGGACTTATTCCAAAATCAACTGCTACATAGGGAGTAATAAAAGACAACAAAGGTTCTGGATCTAGCAAAGCGTAAACATGCACATAAAAGATTTGTAACGTACCAGTAACTACATCAGGAGAATTTTTCTAATCTTGTTGGGTCTGAAGAGCATATAGTCTATTTGGGCATTGCTCGCTAGTATCACTGGTGACGGTACCCCGCTGATTTACGTGATCGAACTAAGTTGAGGAGTGGAGATAACTCTGATAACCTGACTAAGGGCAGTCTCTGACTCTGCGGTCTGGCTTGCCACAACCGAAATAGACATCACTGCCAGCTCTGCAAGCACCCTTATAGTTCTTACCATAAGTCTGACTAAGGGGATTAGTTCGGTCATTGCTGACACTGCCCTGAGACTTAGAGCATGACACTCTATCTTTGAACTTAGGAGTGGGAGCACTGGATGAAGAAGGAGCTGGAATTGATGACTTTGGAAAAAACTGAGAATGTTTTCTTCCTTCTAATTTAGGCTGACTAAAATTGAAGCTACCTATCCTAGCTTTCTTATTCTACTTTTCCCTCTACTTAATCTTCTGCTCCTCTATCTGCTGAGAATGGGTCATAAGTCTGGCGAAAGTCATGTCACTATTTAGCATGGCAGATCTACACTCATTATCCATGCTATCATTTACCCACTGAAGCAAACTTACTCATCTTGGCTCTGCCGTCTGCAACCATATGAGGGACATATCTGGATAATTGAGTATACATTAGAAAATACTCTTTCACCGTCATATTTCCCTGCCTGAGGTTGATGAATTCTATCACCTTAGCTTCTCTAAGATCTTGGGGAAAGAATCTGTCTAAGAATACAATGACAAACTCCTCCCACTGTATAGGACCTACATCATATGACCTTTCTGATTTCCACTGTTTGAACCAAGTATGAGCCACATCCTGCAACTGATATGTAGCTAGCTCAGCACTCTTAACAGTAGTCACCCATATGATGTCTATCACCTTTTGAACATTATCTAAGAATTCCTGAGGGTCTGCATCTACTTTAGACCTGTGGAAGGATGGAGGATTCTTTTGGGTGAAGTTCGAAATCCTAGATGCAGCTGAGTTGGCCATTAGTTTGGCTGAAACAACAGTTCATCACTCATTATGGGCAGTTATTGACTGAGCAAGAGTGGTAAATGTGGTCCTGAACTCTGTATGAGAGACATGATCGCCCAAAGGTTCTTCAGGATGAGGGGTTAATTGATTTCTTCTCTAAGGAGGCATATTCTAAAAGAAATAGAAGAAGTAGATTGGACTGAGAGATTGACTTATGATTATGCTCACTGGCACGGCATGAATATTGAAAGAAGGGAAACTATTCCTAAACATCTCATAGCCTCTTGTGGCGCGTAACACACCCATGCATAAGACTCTAATAAATGCGGATTTCAAAATTCCTAGGACTCTATTGAAACATAGGCTCTGATACCAAGTTTGAAATGCCCTGATTTGCTGAACTAGAATGCTACACAGTGCTCATGACCCCAAAGGACCACAGGCTAACCCATGACTGATATTTGTACCTGTACACTAAGTAAAATATTAAATAATGCAGAAATATTCACTAAAAGGCCATAAGGTTCAATACTAAACATAACATGGATGAGATAACATCTGTGGGGTACTATAATACCCAAAACAAAACTATAAACATTGATATCTGAAATATAATAGTATACATCTAGTCTGAAAGCCTCTACTATTTGAAAAATCTGAGTAAAAAGTTGATGGGACATGTCCCCAACTAACTCCAACTAATAACTAATCAATGAAATAGTGGAGAAATAATCATGTCCTCAAATAATGAGGAATCACTTCTATTCTGACTGCTGAGACTAGAATCCACTGTTGATCTGGAACTCGTGACTCTTAACCTATGGTGTAACATAAAAAGAAAGCACCATAGCACAAATGCATCAGTACAATGGAATGCACTAAGTATAAATGTGAGGTAGGCTAATGCAAGGGTTAACATGCATGAATAATACTAGCTGACTATCTAACATGAATGCGAGAATGCATATATAAATATGTAACTATAATTGACACTGTGATATTGTAATTACAGAATCTGAATACTGATGATATGAAATACTAAAAACCAATATATCTGGTAGCATAAATAGATGTATTTAAATGTATCTTATAACATGGGTGACTGTATCTGACAGTCCTAAATCTAACAGAACTATCTGGGTTCCTTACTATATCTGAGTTGACTATATTTAACAGTCTTGAATCTGAAGAACTATATGAGTTCTTTTACTGAGACTGATACTGAAATTGTGGGAGGTAGTATTTAACCGACATGCCCCTGATACGCCATTATGGCTGAGATGGGGTCCAATCTATAACTCTAATTGGAAAGGTGTCAATACCGCGCCACTGGTAAGGATAAGATGTAGGTGACCCTCATCTGAGAGTGTCCCCTATACGTGAATAGTGGGGCCCTTATCTGAAAATGGTTATCCACCTCATCAACCCTCATCGACAGTGTTGATGTCTCAACCTATGCTGACTACATAGTTCTAGAATACAAGGATAACTACTAAGAATCACACCCTTATCAAATAGTGTGTGTCTCTATCCCTGGGTTCACTTGGTGCTAATTTCTACTCACATCTGAATGGACACTGAACATGATTTACTCATCTGAACATGGACTGAGTTACTGAATTCTGTTGACTGACGAAATATTACTTATATGTGACAACTGACCGAGTTTATGAGATCATGGAGATTTCCTAAGTCATAAGACTGTCTGAAGTTTAAGGATCATGTCTTGACTAACAGTATCATGAAAACATGACATGGCTCTAGGTACACAACAAATGTTTTGGATAAAAGTACCCCCGTGACTTGATGGAAGGAAACTGACAAAGCATGACTTACTTGAATACATAATAATAATCATAATACATTTACTAAAACATTTCATCAAACATGTGACAAGCATAAGCTTGTACGTACATGAGGATTTCATGATATCATGGTAATTAGACACTTTCCCTTCATCTAGGCATTCAACCAAACACATAGTAGGCATAGAATCTGTAAACAACATCATACAACAATTAACTACCGTGATTCAATTCCAATTTAAACATTAAAGGGTTTAGTCCCAGGGTTTAATGAATCTATACCGATACAAATCAACCCATATGGAATTTAACACTCATTCATGGAATACCATTCAATTACTCATTATCAACATAAACAAAAGTAGCCCAATCATGAAATTCATAAGATAATCCATAACTTGAATTTAGAAAAGGGATTGTTGGGCTTCATGGAAGAAAGGAGTATGAACACTATGCATACCTTAGTTCGTGATTTTGTGAATTTTAATGGTGAAACCATCTTGAAATTGGATCTTCTATCAAAAATCCAGCTTGTTCTTGAGAGAAAATTGAGAGAAGATAGTGTATTTTGGGTGAAAAGTGGTTGAATCACGTGTTAAAGGGCTTACATAGAGGTGGGAAATGACCCTTTTAACCCTAGACGCATCTTGGAATTTCAATAAAAAAATTTTGAATTGAACCCCTGGCATGATGCGGTACTATCGCACCATATCACTGGAATTTTACAATTAGAAAACTGAGGGATTGCGGGACGTGGAGCCATTATGAATTTGAGTGCTGGCGCGACGCGCCATAATCGTGGTCACCTACTAGAAATTACGAAATACCATTTCCTCTTATGGCGCAGTGTGACACTGACTAATATGGCACTGTTTTACGATGGGAACGTAAAATAGTCATAACTTCTTACCCGGTTATCGAATTTAAGTGAATCATATATCGATTGAAATATTATTGAATTTTCCGCATGAAAAAAAGTGAAAATCTTGATTATTCCTCATGGAATAATTATCCATCACTTTAGAAGATAATACTAGGCATTCTTGGGATGAAATTTTGCTAGAAATCTTTGACGTATTACGAATAAGTATTTCACCTTACTGGTCAATTCACCCATCAAATCCCCAAACTTTAATATTTATTAGCTAAGTCATGGTGTTCTAACCATAATAAATCTTAACATTCTTATTTAAATCCTATATGTAAAACACATCATTATGTGAAAAAAGAGAAGACAGAAGCCTACCACATAGCCAAGTTACAAAATCTTAAATCATCCACAAAATCCCCGTCTTCACTCTACGATCTCAAAATACGGCCACTCTATAAAAATCATAATCTATATGTCATTTGAAGTCAAATGAGACCCATATTTCTATATAACGGATTGGGTCAAATTTTGGGTCAATAATGAGCTGGCAGGGCTCATAAATAGGATCCAAAATTGAACCCATCACGAGGTCCCTTGAAGGTCAAGGAAGTTGTGTTCAAAAGTTGAGCACAAACAAAGTAAAATTTGGGTTTCAAATCAACCCTTAATGTTTAGGAATTTAAATCCCCAATTCATAAGAGTGTAAGATGGATTTGGATGGAAATAAAAGGGACTATAATAAAAAAGGATTAGGATAGATTACTGGATCTTATTTGGACAATTTCCTACTCTTTTATTCTCGTTGAGCTCTTAAAATAGTGTAAAAATGGTGGAAAGAATGTTGGAACATTGGGTGGAAGGAATAAAATCATTTCAAGAACATTATTTATAGCTATTCGTGGTTAATCAAGGCATAAAACTCATTTAGCAAACCTAATTTATGCTTCATGATTGTGATCTCACCGGAAACTAGATGCTCCAGATTTTGCCAAGTTTGGAATGGACTTTAACCACATTCTCGAGATTAATTCAGAACTCCATGTGTGGAAACAAAATATGCTACCATACAAAATTTGATATTCAGTACTTAATGGAACCATCGAAACATTTATCCAAGATCATTTCAACTAATTGTGGGTTCTACACCTATAGTTCCAATTTTTATATGATCTACCGAATCTCCCAAAATAATTCTAGAAGTCTCAGAACCTAAACCATGGGTCCCCTTAGTCTAAAATAAATATTCTAGAGTTGATGGAGCTATCAATATTCTCACCGAGGTCATATACTATAATTTTTTGTCCGAGACCAAATCTTAATTAGCAAAAGCTCCAAAATAGAGAAATGAACCTAATATCAAAATGAGTTATTTGATCATCGAACTGACAGCTTCGACAAATCATACATGACCTATAGATGATATGGGGTGGATCTAAACACTGGAAATGCATGCAAATAGAGTAAATAACCTGGAGGGTCATTACACCCATACAATGAACAACTAAACATCAAGGTTAGTCATGAGAGACATTCCATGCCTCCTTAAAGTACACCCTTTAGTTTTTCACTGAGGACGCCTTTTGACAAACTCAAGAGCATATTTATAAAGAGTAGGCCAATAGAATCCACTTTGAAGAATATTTGTATCAGTTCTAATACCACCATGATGTCCACCGAATTGAGATAAGTGGAAAGCTATAATACGACTCACATTTTAAACTCCATGACACACAGATGAATCATCCCATCTGTATACTTGATAAATAAGTACAGTTCATCCCAAAAGTACTTTTTCATTCAAACAAGAACTTCTTTTAGTAATGATTAAGGTCAATTTAAAGAAAACTACTCATAATGTAAATAGAATAGTCCTCATACCAAGGATCAATACTTTCCAAAAGTGACAAGACTAGCTCCTAGGAGAAGGTATTATCAATTTTTATCTCACCCAACTTTTCATGATTAGATGAAAGTTGAGAGAGGTCATCGGCTGCTTGATTTTCACACACCATTCGATCTCTTATCTCAAAATCAAAGTTTATTAAGAGCAATATGCATTGAATCAATAACGGATTTGCCTCATTATTTTCCATGTGTTATTTAAGAGTTGGGTGATCAATGTGTATAAAAACTTTCTTATGAAAAAATATGCTTAAAATTTTTAGAAAACATATACCACCGTGAGTAACTCTTGTTCTGTAATCGTACAGTTATGTTGGGCATCATTTAATGATTTGCTAGCATAATAAATTGGCTGAAAATTTTTTCTTTGGCCCAATAAAATGCCTAAACTAACACCACTCGCTTCATACGTTACTTCAAAAGGCATGGACCAAACTGGAGCCTCGATGGAGCCAACACAACAACCTCCTTAAGATAGTTAAAAACCCTAAAATAATCAACATAAAATTCAAACTTCAACTACTTTTCAAGGAGTTTGTACAAACGGTGAGCAATCATCAAGAAATCCTTAATAAATCACCTACCGAACCCGGTGTGGCCATGAAAACTTGTAACATATTTCATTGAGATAGGGGAGTTAATTTAGCATTCACTTGATTTTTTGCTTGATCAACTTTGATACCCTTACATAGAATTTTATGGACTAGCATGATTATTTATTTGACTAAGAAATGGCATTTTTCCAAATTCAAAATAAGGTATGTAGCCGCACACCACTCAAGGACCTTACTCAAATAATTACGGCATGATTCCAATGAATGACCAATTTTTGAGAAATCATCCATGGAATGACCAATTTTTGAGAAATCATCCATGAACACTTTGATGGTATCCTCTACCATGATAGAGAATATAGAAAAGATACACCATTGAAAGGTAATGTATGTATTGTATATCCCAAAGGGTATATGTTTTAAGGCAAAGGTCCAATAGGGACATCTAAAGGTGATATTTTCTTGATATTTTAGAGAAATACAAATTTAATTATAACCCAAATATCCATTAAGGAAACAGTACCATCCACACCTGACTAATCAAAACAATATTTGGTCTATCAAAGGCATAAGAAGTGATACTTTTTTGTTAAAGAATTCAATTTCTTATAATACATACATACCCTATAAAATGTGATAAAATAAATCATTGTTTCCATTTGGGACTACCACCATACAACCATTCTTGGAAAAGTATTGAAGAGGACTAACCCAAAAACTTTTTATTTAAAATTTAGTAGACAACACCCGTAACAAACCATTTGATAATTTCCTTCTTGATCACTTTTTGAGTTGGTGTTCTACACTAAGAATATGATCAACCACTAATTTGTTTTTAGGTGAGAAAATTTATAGGGCAATACCTATGATGTCCGCTTGGTGCTCCCAATAGCACGAAAAACTTTTTTTGCAATAGATTTTAAGGCCTTCACTTACCAAACCAATAAATCATCTGAAATAATGATTAACAATGTGTTGTTCTGACCCAAGAAGATATACCATAGATGTGAAAATAACAACTTATGTTCAAGTTAAGGCATTTCAATAATAAAATGTTTTGCCGGTGGACTTCCATTATTTTTCAAATCAAGAACAAACTTGTAATGATATTTGTATAAGAACCCAGACCCGTTAATGAAGCAACCACCTTATAATATTCTTAAATGACCTCACTCTTTTTGTTCAATAATACACTCACCAAGGGGTCATTCACATGATCTGCCTCAATCGTGATAGCCATCGTATCATCAATCACATTTATTATCAAAACAACTAGAAAATGCATGGGTTGTTTCATGGACTTACACAACTTCTTTATTTATTTATCTTAAATCTCATTTCACCATATTTAACATCAACCAGGGACCATTTAGTAGCCAAGAACAGCTTATCAAGAATGATAGAAACCTCTAATCTATTTTAATAATCCTATGTTTGTCCACATTTACAAGAACATCACACAATACTTCCACATGCTTCATTATAGATTGATTGGCCATTAGAATCCTTATCGTGGTTGGTTTGGCGGAACCTAAACCTAGCTTATAAAACATGGAAAATGGCATCAAAGAAATGATTTCCCCAAGATCACATAATGCTTTTCCAAATTTGTACACTCTAATATTTTAAGGAATACTGAATGCGCCTTAGTTATTTCTTTTCCCAATTATTGTGATATACATGATGGAACTAGAATTATGTGTAACCTCAATAGTTTAAAAATCCATGACTAGTTTATAATTAACCAAGTTCTTCATGAATGTAGCATACACAGGCCTATCTTGTATAGCTTCTAACAATGGTATATTAATCGATAGGTTACTAAATTTTGAATGAAATATATTAAACTTAGTATCATCATCTTCTTCTTAAGTCTTTGTGGAAATGAGGAAGGAATTTGGATTTTTAGCAATGAGTAAATTGGAGTTTTGTCACAATTTAGAGCATTACATACAACCACATGCTCCTCACTTTTACCCTTTTATTCAACTACCTTCAGATTTTCAACAATTGGCTTATTAAGATTTGGAATATAATTATTTGTCTCATTAAGCTCTTTCCATTGGATTGTTCATAACTTTAGTTTTCAATGAGGTCTTTATCAATATTAATGACATCTTTACAAAGAGTTTGACCACTCTTAGTGATAATATCCCGGATGTGAGCATCATTATTGTTATTTAAAATTGTGTCACTAAATAATATACCATTTTTCCTTGTATTGAGATGAGATGAGATTTCGCCCAATTGAGTTTCAAGTTGCTTGATAGAGGGCAAATAAAAGGTAACTGTTGATTAAGTTATGAAAAATCACTCTTCATCTCTATCAACATCCTATCACTTTCATAAACATCCATTAAGATATGAGCAAGAATATTCTTATTCTTAAACTTTTTAGGATCAACAGAGCTTATTTCTTTTCCCTTGCTCGTATCATGTTGAGGAACGTACCAGTCATTATTTTTATTCTTATCTTTTTAACCACGCTCTTCCTCATGATCCTTATTATGCCAATATCTATCACAATCATGACCTTTTCATTCAAG
Organism: Capsicum annuum; assembly: GCF_002878395.1. NCBI lineage: Eukaryota > Viridiplantae > Streptophyta > Magnoliopsida > Solanales > Solanaceae > Capsicum > Capsicum annuum. Next base: position 5,356 of record NW_025892368.1, on the reverse strand, counting down.
ATCTATTTCCCTCTAAACATGATTCCTACTATTCCTTTGATAGGTAGTGTAGGAACCCCCCGAAAGGTTTGAGAAGAACCAAACTTCCTCATCAGGAGATTCTTCTTCTTCATCATCATAACATTTAACATACTTAAAAGACTAGAAAAAATATTAACCACTTTTGGATGAGCTCCCATTTCACGTTTGGTGAGAAGATCCAAATTACACTTTAGAATAGGTATAGCAGGTATTGTCAAAATATTTTACCCAAAAGAGAATTAGGGTCAATTCCGTAAGGAACAATATGAGTGGTAATCAAGTAAGTTTGAAATAAAATGAACTCACTAAAATTCAAACCTAAGATATCAATATTTAGGGGGTTTTTGATAATAACATTGGAACATGGATAAAATCCATTGAAAATATGAACAAACTATCAATGGGCTATTACAACAATGATAAACAAGTAATATGACATGGCAATTTAGTTCAATTAATGATACATCATATTTGATAAACTACTAATAATTTAATTATGGATTTAGTAAATTAGACTAAGATTCAAAATCACTAACTAATGTCTTTCAACCATTAAGGGTTTGGTCCTCGCTTGTTTTTTTAAAACCAAGCTAGAAGGATGATTGAAGAAATCAAATTGGGGCTATGCTTGGATTTGGAAATGTCTAGAAATAAATTCCTCATATTCCAATCCTAATAGATCCATCAGATAAAAATATAGATTTTAGGCTAGAGGACTTTGGACTCGGTCCTAAGGCTTCCAAACTAATTTTGAGATATTGATCAAAATTTGATAATAATGGCCCTTAGGTTTAGCGCCGATATTTCATCAAAACTATACTAGATATATATTTCTATAACTCCATTTAGTATAGAATATTGACTTTGATAGGTAGCACAGTCTATTTGCATTAATAGGATTTTAAATAAATCCTAAGTGGTCAGTGAAAACTTGGAAAATTTTATGTTTTAGCTGGTACATCTACTAAAGTTGACCTTTTAGAGGCTTTAGCAAAGGTCGTTTTAGCCGCCAGTTGGTCACTTTAGCAGCCAAGGCTGTCCAAGCCTAGTTGCTTATGAGGTATAAACTTCATTATAGCAAATGTCGCTTAAGCGACAACTTGTTTCCTTTAGCAGAGGACAAACCTACCCAGGTACTGCTTTAGTGGTACCATGCCTCTTTAGCAGTAACTGCGTAAGTAATCAAGGAACCACGTAACATGTACCTAGGAGATCATTTATTTTAGTTCCAACATAAATTTCTCCTATTACTCACTAATATCAAAAGACATAAAGCTCTAGAGAGTGTGGGGAATTGGGAGAATAATCTTTGGTTGATCTTGGGGTGTTTGTGATCTTATAATAATCATTCCACATTATAAACCTTGTAAGTTCCTGTCTGATTCTTGGTTTAATTCCCTAATTTAGTCATAAAACCAAGATTCTTGATGTGTTAATTTTTGTATTATTTGAGCTAAAAATTACCTATTCTTGAGGGTAAATAATCTTTGAACATACAAAGACGTGTTGATGGTTTTAAAATTATGATTCCACAAGTGGGTCCCTTATGGGATTTTGCCTTGATTTTGGATCCCAAGCATATATATGAAATATAAGTAGCATTATCCTTAAATTAATGCATAGATCACTATTTTAAGAGTGTGGCACCATGCGGAGGCTTCTCAGAAGGGAAAATCCTTACTTTAGTAGATTTTACCGGGCTTTCATCGGCATCGAAGTAGGCCAAGATTACCTTTCTCTTAGATTATACTTAATTATAGTATCGATATAGTATTATGCTAATTTAGGGTTGGGAATTAAGACTTAGTGGTATATTTAGAAGATATTTGTTTTTTAGCTGGTTGGTCAATCATAATAAGGTATATTTGACTTAATTAACCATTCTTTAGGTTGAATTGCTATCCTAGTACCTAGTGGGACTTAGCTAGAACCTTGGGGTAGGATTTGGAATCTTAAACAAGTTTGGAGTAGTAATTTCCTTAGAATGGATTTTTGGGGTTAGAAGTTGGCCCCTCTGACCCACCATAGGCCAAGATTACTAATTTCTCCTTGTAGTCTTAATAAACCTTCTTATCTTACCTTATTTATATTTTTAAGCCAATAGAGCAACCATGCATATTATGAATTGTTCTAGGTTTTCACCTGGAAGACATTAATACCGGTTCAAGTCTGGAAAATTATGATATAAGAATGGTTCAATTCTAGTAAATGGTGATATTACTTCTAGTTCAAGATTTTTATTATTGATATTAATTTTTATTCAAGTCAGCATGTGAGACAAGTTTTGATTAGAGTCCAGTATTGTGAGGTTACTTACTATGATTATAGAACCAATTCAAATGTGTGTTTGTGCTATGTAAAGATCCATGGTTATGGTTTTGAGTTTCTGATGGTTGGACAATTTAGTAATTACTTCTTTTAATTGCATTCACTAAGCTTATGGGGGCTCGCATTGGATTATTTAATTTTATATGCGTCTTTCGAGATTATGAGGGCCTACCTTTACAATAGATAGCTATGTTCTATTTATTATTATTATTTTTATTATTTTGGTACTTAGCTTTTAGTATTTGGATCATTATTCTTAGTTTTTCCTTTTACCCTAACTTAGCTTATTATCTCACATTTATTGTTTTATATTATGATTTAGCTTAGTCAATCAATGATGCCTTCTGAGTACCCACAACTTCGACACTTATACTATACTTTTTTACCCTTTTTTGGTGAAAATTTAAGTACTCAATGCTATCATTGACACTCTATTTGTGTGGGTCAGAGTTTAGAGATAGGGGAGGTCTTAGAGCTGGTGTTGACTTTCTCTCTTTATTCTGTTTTGGTGGTATTTCTATTTTGGTAATTATTGTACATTGACCTTGATAGTAATCTTAATCTTTTGTTATTGGCTTTCTTATTGACTTACTTGGTCATGGGATATTATTTCTCTTTCTATTATTATCCTCCAGTTATGCTATTATTCTTATGTTTTAACACTTGTGTAACGCCCCGAAAATGGGTCCCGGAGCGTCACACGGTGCTTGAGGCTACGAGTAGCCCCAAGTTAACCCTTTGAGCCATTTTCATTCAGTTCAACACGAATCAATGGGGTTTCCATAAATAACCCTCAAATATCAACAGAGTAATCATCATCCAAGAATAAATGAATTTTAGAAAGATAACAAAATACGACTTATTAGTCAACTCCCAACATCTTTACTAGTCTGACAAGCCTCTAAAAAATTAATAAAACTAGCGAGCCATTGAGACATGCCCCAACTGAATCATACTCGGATATCAAATGTAAACGATTTCATGAAACCAACATCAGACAACACGTCCTCAAAACATGAGGACTCACCATAACAGAGAATGTAGAACAGCATGCCCGAAGAAGCACTGTCAAACCTGGAACTGAGCACCTGAACCTATATTCTAAGAAAATGTAGCCCACATCTGAAGATGTGGGTCAGTACCATGGAAAGGAATCGAGTATATGGGGGTTTATGCAGTTGTATAAACATCATCATTATAAATATTTATAAGAAATATGCAGGATGTATGAAAGACTCACATAGCCTGAAGAAAATCATCATAATCATGAGAGGAAGAAATAAGCACAATAACATATGTGAGCCATCATATAATTTGTCAATCACTTTCAGTTCATCAAGAATATCAATCCTCATAATGTAAATATCTTTTAAATCTTTCAAAAGAATAACTTTCACAATTCCACTTTCAAATCACTTCACCATTTACCATAGACACAAGGAAACACACACATACTGGGAGATCCTATAACCGACATAAACCATGTGAGCTACATAGAGTCCAACGTACAACACACGTTGGGGAGAGCCGTCCTATCCTTGCCATCAGAGTAGGACTATCAATATCGAATCCACATAAACTAGTGATCACTATATAAATCAGCCTCATAATCACTCCTACGGGGGCGCGTAGTTCTAAGGAAGTAAGGTCGCTTTATACCTCCCACTCGGTGCTAAAGATTTCTCTCGAACTTAGCTCAGATCATTTCAAAGACAATCCACAACAAAATAATTTCAGTAATATATAAATATACATCGGGATCCATCATGCTTCCCATCTATCAAAATCAACCACGTTGTAGATTTCTTTCAAACTCGAATTCAAAACAACTCCATTAAGAACAAAAGGTCAAATCATTCAAAATAT